>NW_016819378.1:326297-355302 GCF_001698545.2 Rhinopithecus bieti | reverse complement strand
ATATAATGATTAAAAGAAAATCCTCTTCCTGCCCCTAAAAAGTGAAACATTAAGTTAGCTGGGTGCAGTGGCTCATGCCTATAATTCTGGCACTTTGTGAGGCCAAGACAGGTGGATCGCTTGAGCCCAGGAGTTCGAGAACAGCCTGGGTGACATGGCAAAATCCCATCTCTACTAAAAACACAAAAATTAGCCTGGCATAGTGGTGTGTAAGCCCAGCTACTTGGGAGGCTGAGGCATGAGAATCACTTGAACATGGAAGGTGGAGGTTGTAGTGAGCCGAGATCGCACCACTGCACTCCAGCTAGAGTGAGACTCCATCTCAAAAAAAAAGAAAAATGGCCAGGCATGGTGGCTCATGCCTGTAATCCTAGCACTTTGTGGGGCCGAGGCGGGTGGATCACCTGAGGTCGAGAGTTCGAAGCCGGGTGCGGTGGCTCATGCCTGTAATCCCAGTACTTTGGGAGGCCGAGGTGGGCAGATCACTTGAGGTCAGGAGCTCCAAACTAGCCTGACCAACATGGTGAAACCCCGTTTCTACTAAAAATACAAAATTAGCCGGGCATGCATGCCTATAATCTCATGCCTATAAGCTACTTGGGAGGCTGAGGCAGGAGAATCGCTTGAACCCGGGAGGCGGAAGTTGTAGTAAGCCAAGATTGCGCCATTGCACTCAAGCCTGGGCAACAGAGCAAAAAACTCCATTTAAAAAAAAAAAAAAAAAGTAAAACATTAGCAGGAAAGAAAAAAGCCTGTATTTTAGGATATCCAAAATGTTGAGTCATTTTCTTAGTGGGCAGGATTTAATCTTAAAGAAAATTCACGAGGGGAAAAAAAAAAAGGAAGGGGAATAAAAAGACTCATATAAGCAGCCATTCTCCTAGAGAAGCTAGGAGTGAGCAGAGAAACTGATATTTCAGCACAACTAGTATCCAGTTCTTTCAGGCTCTGTGGAAGGCTCCAGCTGGGTAGCCTTTCAGGCATCAAATGTGTATACACCTATGTATGCATACAGTTTCCATTTGAGGTGTGTATGTGTAGGTGTACATGTGTGTATTACGCAGGTTCACAATTGGGGTACAGAGTACAGGCGAGAAAACTCTGCCTACATAATCTGAACAAACTAGATATTCATGACAAGTCCACTTGTGAAATGTATTACTAATAACATTAGAAAAGAAGCTACAGAGGAAGGGCTCTCACCTTGGCTCTTTTCCTGGCATGACCATGGTTAGATGTCCGCCTCTGTTAGAAGGGAATTGGAAAATATTAAAGGTGGAAGAAAATCAACATGTAAGTTAAAACAACACATATTTAGAAAGAAAAAGCACTAACTGTAAAAACCATTACAACAACAGCCAAACCATGACGAGGACTAACTGATGTGAGTTTCTCCCTACAACCTACAACTCTAGCAACTGTGACAGGAAAGGGACTACAGGCCATCTACAGTCAAATCACCATTCACCATTAAGTAAGAGAATCAGAAGATGGTCAGATGTGGTGGCTCATGCCTGTAATCCCAGCACTTCAGGAGGCCGAGGCAGGCGGGGATCCCTTGAGCTCAGGAGTTTGAGACCAGCCTGGGCAACAAGGCGAAATCCCATCTCTACAAAAAAAGAAAAGAAAAAAGAAAGAAAAAAAGAAAAAGAAAAAGAAAAAAATTATCCATGTGTGGTGGCATGCACCTGTAGTCCCAGGTACCTGGGAGGCTGAGGTGGCAGGATGGCTTAAGCCTGGGAAGCGGAGGTTGCAGTGAGCCGAGATCATGCTACTGCACTCCAGCCTGGGTGACAAGAGCCAGACCCTATCTCAAAAACAAAACAAAACAAAAACCATTGAAAAAAAAAAGAGTTGGAAGACACTGATTTTGTTGGCCTATTTCACAGACTGACAAAAGCTACTTTTGGACAAACCATGGTATTCTGTCCTATTTAGGATACTTCTGGAAATGTCACTACCACAGCATGAAAGAGTGTTTTTTTCCCCCAAGCCTGTTCACAGAAGCCTATTTAACCCATAATGGATATGAAATATGGCCCCTAACCATCACTTATAATAACATCTTTATAGGACAACACACACATTCATTGTTCCAACTTAGGATACCCAAAATATCTGTTCCTATAGCTGCAAAAATGGAATGAAGAGTCTTCTTCCCAAATGCCTCCTTCCCTGAGTATCAGGATACAAAGAAGGGAGCATAAAAGACAGGGATAAGACCTTCAGAGCAAAGGGGTCAGAGTGGATAAGGGGCAGGATAGAAACTGAGGATGATAAAGAATGAAGGCATAAGGTGGGATGAGGAAGGAACAGCCAATTAATAAGATTTGTAAACATCTGAGAAGTCAAAATGGGGGCTTTTGGGAAGAGGTTGGGTAGGGTTATATATGGGGATGAGGCACTTAGGAGTTCTGAGATGTTTGGAATGGAACTCCAATGGGACGTAGAGGGAACTGAGGCAGGAGGATAGGGGAGGGGAAACAAGTCAGAGACAGAGTACCAGCATGGCCTTGGGTGGGTGAGGATTTCTCTTTTCTTGGTCTTCTTCGCTAGTTAGCAAATAACATGGCCACAATGCAAAATGGAGAACTGAGAAGGTGGATGGAAAGAATAAGAAATGATGGTGGATCTGGCTCAGTGGTAAGATCTGTTGCAGTAAGGGAAGATTCATAGTCCAGAAGTATGAAGCAGTATTTGTCACTACTTTTTCAAATAGGCAATACATACACATGGCACAAACATTCAAAAGGCACAATGGGAGTATATATAGAACAGTAAGTCTCCTTTAACAATTGTAACATTTGGTTCTCTCCTAAATGGTCAACCAGTATTGAAGTTCTTTTGGATATATCCAGGAATATTTTATGCATATATAAGCTTAGTATATGTGTACACACAGGTTTTTAAAAAATCAAATATATTGGCTGGGGGCAGTGGCTCACGCCTGTAATCCCAGCACTTTAGGAGGCCGAGGTGGGCAATCACCTGAAGTCAGGAGTTCAAGGCCAGCCTGGCCAACATGGCGAAACCCTGTCTCTACTAAAAAAATACCAAAATTAGCCAGGCGTGGTGGTGGGCACCTGTAATCCCAGCTACTTGGGAGGCTGAGGCAGGAGAATTGCTTGAACTTGGGAGGCAGAGTTGCAGTGAGCTGAGATTGCACCACTGCACTCCAGCCTGAGCGACAGACAGAGAAAGGCTCCATTTCAAAAAAATAAAAATAAAAATAAATACATTGTACATACTACTGTGAGCCTTGCTTTTAAACTTTTTTTCATGAGTATCATTCTATAGAAGATCTACCCCCATTTTTAATGGCTACATAGTATTCCACTGTGTAGCTATACCATAACTTATTTTACCAGTCTCTAATGTTTCACCATTTAGGATGTTTCTGACCTTTTGTTAGTATAAACAACGACCATATCATTGAATACATACGTAAATATAGTAGTATATCTGTAGTCCATTTAAAAGTTTTTTATAAAGTATTCCTAAATTGCTCCTCAAAGTGGTTGTACCAATTTAGACTGTTACCAACAATATATGAATGAATCTGCTTATTTCCCAGAATGGATAGTTTTAACAGCCAAACATATATTAAAAGCCTAATATACACTGTGTTATCATGCTAGCTACTGGAGGATATGGAGATAAAAGGCACAAACCTTGTCAAAAAGGAACTCATAATCCTGTTGGAGAAGACAGACAAACAGACAATTACAATACAGTACATTAAGTGTACTAGAGAGGTACTCATGGAGTGCTACAGGAGCACACAGCAGAAGCATCTGACTCAGACCTAGCAACCCATAGATTCACACATTTATAGATGTTGAATGCCTGCTATATGCCTGTGTTGGCCTTAGAGATACAATGGTGAGCCAAAACTGACTTAATCCTGGGCCTCGTAGTGCTTATAGTTCTGTAAGGAAGACAGACATTGATCAAAGAATTATACTATATAGACCTACAATAGGTTTTCAAAGGCTTCCTAGAGAAAGACATCATCTGGATTGAGTTTTGAAGGATAAATAGGCATTAGACAGATGTTGGTAGGGGTAGGAATTGGAGGAGGTCAGGATAAGAATATTAAGGTAGGCATTCTAGGCAGAGAAAGCATGTACAAAAGCATGCTTTTCCCAAACTTTCAGCTCCTATTTATAACAGGGACCAAGGAATCAGATAATGCTGATGCACTGGATGTCAGAGGTGATGGCTGATAGGCAAGAGACTAGGTCACAATATACCATGCTGAGAAACACTGGACTTGGCTTAAGGCAGTAAGACACACAGAATGTTTAAAGAGAGTTAACACAGGCAGTTCTTTATTTCACAACCACCTTTCTAAAACAATACGGTACACTTATCAAAAGGGATTACAAGTTTAAAGGCAGAAAGCCCAACTAAGAGGCCTTACCAAGTTGGCTTTTTTTTTTTTTTGTAGATGGAGTCTCGCTCTGTTGCCAGGCTGGAGTGCAGTGGTGCGATCTCGGCTCGCTGCAACCTCCACCTCCTGGGTTCAAGCGATTCTCCTGCCTCAGCCTCCTGAGTAGCTGGGACTACAGGCACGCATCACCATACCCAGCTAATTTTTTTGTATTTTTAGTAGAGACGGGATTTCACCATGTTGGCCAGGATGGTCTCGATCTCTTGACCTTGTGATCCACTCACCTCAGCCTCCCGAAGTGCTGGGATTACAGGCATGAGCCATTGTGCCTGGCCTCCAAGTTGGCTACAGGACATTCCTGGCTGGGCTCGGGTAATCCCAGCACTTTAGGAGGCTGAGGGTAGGTGGATCACCTGAGGTCAGGATATTGAGACCAGCCTGGCTGACATGGTGAAACCCCATCTCTACTAAAAATACAAAAATTAGCCAGGCATGGTGGCACGCACCTGTAGTCCCAGCTACTTGGGAGGCTGAGGCAGGAGAATCACTTGAACCTGGGAGGCAGAGGTTGCAGTGAGCCAAGATGCTCCAGCCTGGGTGACAGAGCGAGACTCCATCTCAAAAAAAAAAAAAAAAAAAAAAGGACACAGGACCTAAGTTCAGTATGTGTTGAGGACTTGCCCATTCTAAACAGAATCTCAGAACCTACATTTTATAGCACTGTTTCCATGCTAAAGATGTTCTGAATTTCACTTGCTGATCCCAAGGATATATCTCATACATTATATATCATGAACGTCCCTTTTCCCCAAGCTTTTCCGCTCCAATTCATAACAGGGACTTCTTTGAAAGGACCACTTAGGTTCTTAGGGAGACTTCCAGGGTGTAAAACCAGGGAAGACTAGAGGAGAAGCAGAAATGCTTTTCTTTTCTTTTCTTTTTTTTTTTTTTGAGATGGGGTCTTGCTCTGTCACCCAGGCTGGAGTGCAGTGGTGCAATTTTAGGCCACTGCAACCTCCACCTCCCAGGGGTTCAAGTGATTCTCCTGCCTTAGTTCCTAAGTAGCTGGGATTACAGGCATGCGCCACCAGGCCCAGCTAATTTTTGCATTTTTAGTAGAGATGGGGTTTCGCCACGTTGGCCAGGCTGGTCTCGAACTCCTGACCTCAAGTGATCCACCAGGCTGGTCTTGAACTCCTGACCTCAAGTGATCCACCTGGGTCTCCTCCCAAAGTGCTGGGATTATAGGCATGAGCCACTGCACCTGGCCATGCTCTTTTTTTTTTTTTTTTTTGAGGCAGGGTCTTACTCTGTCACCCAGGCTGGAGTGCAGTGGTACAATCTTGACTCACTGTAACCTCCACCTCCCGGGTTCAAGCAATTCTCCTGCTTTAGCCTCCCAAGTAGCTGGGATTACAAGGACATGCCACATGCCCGGCTCAGAAGCAGAATTTTTAGTGCTAATGAAGGTGTAAGTGGTATGTTGGGAAATGGATAGAGAGTAGAACGCTTCTTAAGGTACTCTTCCATAGGATCCAGGGAGGCTGACAAGACTGCACTTTGCAAAAGGAACACGAGCTCCAGTAGATGGCAGCAGTAGCTCCACCTGCTCTATCAGCAGCAAAAGGAGTCAAGTCAGAGAGGAGGCAGGTCCCCTTCCAAACCCTAACACGTTGTATTTGTATTTCCAGGTGAAGACTTTTTTTTTTTCCTTTTGGGTATGGGTAGGGTGGGGTGGGGTGGGACGGAGTCTCACTCTGTCACCCAGGCTGGAGTGCAGTGGAGTGATCTTGGCTGTGACCTCCACCTCCTGGGTTCAAGCAATTCTCCTGCCTCAGCCTCCCGAGTAGCTGGGACTATAGGTACACACCACCATGCTCGGCTAATTTTTTGTATTTTTAGTAGAGACAGGATTTCACCATGTTGGCCAGGCTGATCTCGAACTCCTGACCTCAAATGATCTGCCCACCTTGGCCTCCCAAAGTGCTGGGATTATAGGCACGAGCCACTGCGCCTGGCCTGAAGACATTTTTAAACTAAATGAGTGTCCATAAAGCATATAAAACCTATAGATGGGGCCAGGTGCAGTAGCTCACGCCTGCAATCCCAGCACTTTGGGAGGCCAAGGCAGGCAGATCACCTGAGGTCGGGAGTTCAAGACCAGCCTGGCCAACATGGTGAAACCCCCACCTCTACTAAAAATACAAAAAATTAGCCGGGCATGGTCGTGGGTGCCTGTAATCCCAACTACCCTGGAGGCTGAGGCAGGAGAATTGCTTGAACTCGGGAGGCGGAGGTTGCAGTGAGCCAAGATTGTGCCATCGCACTCCAGTTTGGGCAACAAGAGTGAAACTCAGCCTCAAAAAAAAAAAAGAAACAAAAAACCTATAGATGTCCCTTCTTTCTGCCTAGCTTCAAGTACACAAAACAGAAATTCAGAACACCATTTATAATTGTGTCCTAAGAATAGAATAACTTAGACCCAAAAGTTCATTTAATTATTATCTTTCATGTAACATGACAGTACATAATGAAACATTCATCACTTATCTGTACCGAATATTTAAAATTCATTATTTGTATCAGTGGAGGCTGGAAGTACAGCTGGAACAGTGGCAGACTGTCTCCACAAACTCTGGTAGAATTGGTAGGGAATGACAACTCATATGTAATAATGGAAAGAAAAACAGCCAGAGCAGAGACTGGTGAATTGTAAGAGGAAAAACAGTAGAAAAGCAGGCAGCTAGAGAACAAAATATCTCAGAGAGCTGTCTAATTTTAAGTCATTCCTTTATATTATTGCTGTTTTAATCTTTAAAGAGGACAAGCCTTATGTGAATTGAATTGTCTAGAAAAATTATACTTCAAGTTTCCAGATCCTCTAAAATGTTGTTGTTCCTGTGTTTTAATCTAACTTCTTGCTAGTGTTAATTGTCTCTTGACTTATAATAAAATCAGTTTTCACCCCTGGGCACGAAGGAAAGGATTTATTGGGCTTGGGTAACAGAAGAAACCAGCAGTGACCACAGAGGAAGGGCTCTAACAAGTAGATGAGAGGAGGCTCAGAGTTTGGGCGGGCCAGGCAGAAACCAAAGAAGAACCCCGTGAGGAAGTCTGGCTAACTATCTACTACTATCATTTCTGTACTACAGTGTGAATTTGGATGAAAAACAACATGGCAAACAAAGAGTGAAATTCCTTTTACTCACATTTACCAGGTGGCAAGCTCAGAGGCTATTTCTGACCCAGAAAAATGCTGACTGCTTTAACACAACCAGGATATGAATTTAACACTGTGTGTAAAGCCAGGAAGCTCAAGTTTTAAGAGTTTATTGTATGAGTCATTTTATGACTTGTTAAATATGTATTTGTATACAGTTTATTTTTTGGTAACAAAAAAAGTCAAAATACAGCAAGAACCAGTGAACTCAGGCCCAAATAGATTAGGAATTTTACTGTCCTTTTTAGACTTCATTGTGGACTACATGACAAAAATGGAAGATTTTATTTTGAGAGCTGAAGCTGGAGTTTTAAAGAGAATCAAGTGTTTTTAAAAGTGACTGATTCTTACACATTTCCACTTTTATTCAGATATAAAGAATGTTGGCCGGGCACAGTGGCTCACACCTACAAAAATCCCAGCAGTCTGAGAGGCAAAGACAGGAGAATCATTTGAGGCCAAGAGTTTGAGACCAGCCTGGGCAACATAGAGAGACCCTGTCTCTACAAAAAAAAAATTTTATATTAGCTGGATGTGGTTGCACATGCCTGTAGTCCCAGCTACTTGGGAGGCTGAGGTAGGAGGATCTCTTGAGTGCAGGAGTTTGAGGTTGCAGTGAGCCCTAATTGTGCCACTGCACTCCAGGCTGGGTAACAGAGCTGGGTAACCCTGTCTCTAAAGGAAAAAAAAAAAAGTGTACATATAATGCACTTCCAATCTTTACCTGTGTCTCCTGACGCAAACTGGTATCTTCACATTCTTTCTCAATTTCTTCCTTACTTGGAGTCTTAGATATAAACTTGTTTTTGTTTACAGATTCTTCCACCAGTTTTTTTTCTGATTCTTTCATTATTTCCAGGGTCTCTTGAGTAGTGTTACTGTTAGACATGTTCTTCAATAGAATACAGTGGCCTCTATGGACTCCTAAAGAAACATCAAATGCATTAAGCATGAGGTATGTATCCATACTTAACAAATACACAGGACTTATATTTCACATGGGTACATTTTTTTCCAGCAGCCTTCCTATAACCCAGAAAACAGTTATTTAATAAATGCTGTCTCTGGGTTCATTTATTTTAAAAACAAAACAAAACAAAAAAACCTTTACTGAGGTAAAATCGACATAAACTGCATATATTTAAAATGTATAATTTTATATTATGACACATGCATTAACCTGTAAAACCATCACCCCAATCAAGACAGTAAGCACATTCATCATGCCCCAAAGGTTCCTCATGTCCCTTTGTAATCTCTTCCTCCCTTCCCACTACCCCAAGCCAACTACTGATCTGTTCTGACACTACAGATTAGTCTGCATTTTCTAGAATTTTGTATAAATGGAATCAATCACAGTCTGGACTCTTTTACTCAGCATAATTATTTTGAGATTCACCAGGATTCAGTTCTAAAGTAGTATGAGCCCTCTTGACACTTTATTTTCTCCCCTTGTTCCCTACAGAAATTTGCTCACATTTCTGGCTCAGTCACTTCACCCATTAGATTCTCTCCAGAAAGAAGAAAACCATAAAGCTCTATTGACTACTAGAAAGGAATATTCTTTCCCAAGGAAGAACTTTCACAGCTACCACAAACCCACAACACTGTTACCAACTTCAAGCTATTCTCCCTTCAAAAAGAAGTAAAATCAGACAAAGCTTAAATGGTTATAGAATATATAAAATCCTATAAATATATATATTTTTTAGATGGAGTCTCACTCTGTCACCCAGGCTGGGGTGCAGTGTCACAATCATAGCTCACTGCAACCTTGAACTTCCAGGCTCAAGCAGTCTTCTCACCTCTGCCTCCCAAGTAACTAGGAATACAGGCATATGCCTGGCTAAATTTTTTTTTTTTTTTTTTTTTTTTTTTTTTTTTGAGGCATAAGTCTCGCTCTGTTCCCAGTGCCCTGGAGTGCAGTGGCACGATCCCGGCTCATGCAAGCTCCTGGCTCCGGGTTCACGCCAATTCTCCCTGCCCTGCAGCTCCCTGAGTAAGCTAGGACTTACAGGCGCCCCTGGGCCACCACTGGCCTGGGCTAATTTTTTTCTATTTTTTAGGTAAAAAGAGATAACACCAGGGTTTCACCGTGTTAGCCGAAAGATGGTCCAACCTCCCTGACGCTCATTGATCGCGCCCACCTCCGGCCTCCTAAAACGCTGGGATTACAGGGTTGAGCCATTGCACCCGGCATGTCTGGCTCATTTTTAAGATTTTTTTTGGGAGAGATGGAGTCTTGGTATGTTGCCCAAATTGGTCTTGAACTCCTGGACTCAAGTGATCCTCCCACTTCGGCCTCCCAAAGTATTGGGATTAGAGGTGTGAGCCATCGCACCCAGCCTTAAATTCTTTCCTTTATCTTAAGCAAGCTGAAAAAACAAGAAGAGAAATTTGTAGACAACTCTCATTCAGAAAAATTGGGTCCCTCCCTGGAGGAAGAATCTTTACTTTGCTATACACTATTTGGGTTCAGTCAATCTACTGTCTGCCAGTGATAGAGTATCTACAGTGCAGGGACGGCTGTTTCTTTATCACTTACTATCACTACCTGGGAAATCCTGTAATGAAGCCTACACAGTTCTCCAACCACACACTAAGAAACAGAAGTTGATACTCTATACACAGATTCATGTCCTCAATTGCCCAAGTCAAACACGTTTAGCTCCAACAACAGTTTGCAGAGGTTTCTCCTTATACAGGTTACTGACTGTACTTCAACCCTAAAGACTTCTTTCCCTCCTTTACTGGCAACTCTCCCAGATGTCACATCTATTCCCAGTGAAGCCCTAGAAACAGAATTAAATAAACAGACAAATGGTTAGCAATGCTTCAAGAAAACTGTCACAACAGATATTTTTCTCTCTTTTAAATCAGTTTAAAGGGTAAGACCCAAAAGTCTTTAAAGAAGCAAAGGTAGCCTCATCCTGACATAAGTTAGATGGTCTGCCAGGCTATTGCTTTGTGATTTTTTTTTTTTTTTTTTTGAGACGGCCTCTCACCCTGTCACCCAGGCTGGAGTGCAGTGATGCGATCATAGCTCACTACAGCCTCAAACTCCTGGGTTCAGGGAGCAGTGGCATGTGCCTGTAGTTCTAGTTACTCAGAAGGCTGAGGGGGTTAGATCATTGTTTTGTTCACCTTGTGGTGGCTCTTCAGTAGCTGCCTGGAGACTTGGTTTACTTAGGTAAATTCTCTTTAGAGGGCCAGAGAGTCATTCACACAATTGCAAAGTCATATAGTTGACGGCCGGGCACAATTGCTCACACTTGCAATTCCAGCACTTTGGGAGGCCGAGGAAGGTGGATCACCTGAGGTCAGGAGTTCGAGACCAGCCTGACCAATATAGTGAAACCCCGTCTCTACTAAAAATACAAAAATTAGCCTGGCGTGGTGGTGAGCCATTGAGTCCAGCCTTAAATTCTCTCCTTTATCTTAAGCAAGCTGGCTCAATTGCACTCAATTGCCTCCCAGCTATTTGGGAGACCGTGGCAGGAGAATCACTTGAACCTGGGAGGCGGAAGTCACAGTGAGCCGAGATCACACCACTGCACTCCAGCCTGGGTGACAGAGTAAGACTCTGGTTCAAAAAAAAAAAAGTCATATAGTTGAAAGTTGAATTTAAAGATGAAAAATATTAGAAGAAACTGGCTACAAGTATTGAAAGAAAATGATACAAACTTCCACTTTAGAATTATCTGCTTCAGTAACTAAAGGCTACTATAAAAACAGTTATAACCTACAGACCTTCATGGATCATTTGCTATACACGGGACTTTGTTTATGTATGTAGTATGTATGTATGTATTACCCTCCCCCCCACACAGTGGGTAAATCAAGCCTCAATTCTCTTCAGTCTGAAGTACTAGTAAAACTCAGCACATGCAATCTCCCTATCTCTTGGCTAGGAAACATTAATAAAGATCAAAATTGGGAGCTGTGTGTGTTGGCTCATGCCTGTAACCCCAACACTTTGGGAGGCTGAGCCAGCAGGATTGCTTGAGCCCAGGAGTTCAAGACAACACAGTGAGACCCTGTCTCCACAAAATAAAAAAAAAAAAAAATTAGCCAGACATGATGGTGCACACTTGTAGTCTCAGCTACTCAGGAGGCAGAGGTGGGAGGATCACTTGAGCCCAGGACGTCAAGGATGCATTGAGCCATGACTCTGCCACTACACTCTAGCCTGGGCAACAGAATAAGATCTTGTCTCTAAATAAATAAATAAATAGTGCTGGGTGCGGTGGCTCATGCCTGTAATCTTAGCAATTCAAAAGGCTGAGGTGGGAAGGTTGCTTGAGGTCAAGAGTTTGAGACCAGCCTGGGCAACATAGTGAGACTTCCTCTCTACAAAAAAAAAAAAACAAAATTAGCTGGGTGCGGTGGGGTATGCCTATTGTCCCAGCTACTTGGGAGGCTGAGGTGGGAGGATCACTTGAGCCCAGGAATTCAAGGCTGCGGTAGGCTACAACCACACCACTACACTCCAGTCCGGGTGACAAAGCAAGATCCTGTCTCTGAAAAAAAAAAAAAAAAAAATCAGGTGCAGTGGTTCATGCCTGCAATTCCAGCACTTTGGGAGGCTGAGGTGGGCAGATCACCTGAGGTTGGGAGTTTGAAACCAGCATGACCAACATGGAGAAACCCCATCTCTACTAAAAATATAAAATTAGCCAGGTGTGGTGGTGCATGCCTGTAATCCCAGCTACTCGGGAGGCAGAGGCAGGAGAATCACTTGAACCAGGAAGGTGGAGGTTGCGGTGAGCTGAGATGGTGCCATTGCAGTCCAGCCTGGGCAACAAGAGCAAAAAATCCGTCTCAAAAAAAAAAAAAAAGTCAGGCACAGTGGCTCACGCCTATAATCCCAGCACTTTGGGAGGCCAAGGAGGATGGATAACCTGAGGTCAGGAGTTAGAGACCAGCCTGACCAACATGGAGAAACTCCGTCTTTACTAAAAATACAAAATTAGCCAGGCATGGTGGTGCATGCTTGCAATCCCAGCTATTCGGAAGGCTGAGGCAGGAGAATCACTTGAAACTGGGAGGTGGAGGTTGCGGTGCGCTGAGATTGTGCCATTGCACTCCAGCCTGGGCAACAAGAGTAAAACTCTGTCTCAAAAAAACAAAAAATTCATTAAATAATAGTCAATACTGGAAGAGTTCTTAGATTTGACCTCCCACAATCTTCCCCTATTCCCCAAAGAAGAATTCATTTTTGTAATTTTCTGAAAGGCCTGCTAACCTCTGGGAAAACTGAAACAGGATCATTTCACTATTTATGAAATAGTCTTAATTGTTGTATAGTTGCTCCCTATTATAAATTATGAACTGCTTCAATCTTGATCCTAAATCAGTCTTAGAGACACAGAAAATAAAGTTTACATCTTTTATCACATGATAGGCCTTTAGTATTTTTCTCTTCTCCAAGCTTAAATAGCCTCAAATTTCTTTGTCAGAAAGAGAAGGTGATATAAAAAATTATAAAGCAGTTTTTATTTGTTTTTTGGTTTTGTTTTTGAGACAGGGTCTCACTTTGTCACCCAGGCTGCAGTGGCATGATCATGGCCCGACCTCGACCTCCCTGGGCTCAGGTGATCCTTCTATCTCAGCCTCCCAAGTAGCTGGGACTACAGGTATGTGCCACCATGCCTGGCTAATTTTTCTATTTCTTTTCTTTTTTTCTTTTTTTGAGATGGAGTCTTGCTCTGTCACTTAGGTTGGAATGCAGTGGCGATCTCACTCACCGCAACTTCTGCCTCCCAGTTTCAAGTGATTCTCCTGCCTCATCCTCCCAAGTAGCTGGGATTACATGTGCCTGCTTCCACACCCAGCTAATTTTTATATTTTTAGTAGAGACGGGGTTTCACCATGTTGGCCAGGCTGGTCTCAAACTCATGACCTCAGGTGATCCACCCACTTCAGCTTCCCAGAGTGCTGGGATTACAGGTGTGAGCCACTGCACCCAGCCTGATTTTTCTATTACTTTTAGAGGTAGGGTTTTGCCATGTTGCCCAGGCTGGTCTCAAACTCCTGAGCTCAAGTGATCCACCTGCCTTGGCCTTCCAAAGTGCTAGGATTACAGACCTAAGCCACCGTGCAAGCCACACAAGTGGTTTGTTTCTTTTTCAAGGATGGGCCTTAATTACCAAATGGGTATATTTCGTCAAATCAAAATGACAACTTTGTAGCTCTCCTTCACATGTGGGTCAGGAAAAGATAAACTATCTGGATACCTGGAATAATTTCAGTGTACAAGCAGTTTCTCAGCCAAAACACTATGAACGCAAACAAAAAATGATCTTTCATCTGCAGAATATGGTCACATATTCAACCTCAAGTTTTACGGAGACACGTGGCTTCCTTCATTCATTGGAGAAACAGGAAGACTTGAACTTTAGGTTCTTATAGCTACCCATAAAACAGACTGATTTAACTACCCACTTTTAAGAATTTAGTCAGTTGGCTGGGCACGTTGGCTCATGCCTACAATCAGAGCACTTTCAGAGGCCAAGGCAGGTGAACTGCTCAAGCTTAGGAGTACAAGACCAGCCTGGGCAACATGGCAAACCCCATCTCTACCAAAAATACAAAAATTAGCAGGGCGTGGTGGCACACGCCTGGGGTCCTAGCTACTTAGTTGAGCCTGGGAGGCAGAGGTTGCAGTGAGCCGAGATCGCTCCACTGTACTGCAGCCTGCGCAACAGAGTGAGACCTGTCTCAAAAAAAATTTAGTCAGTCATTCTACTGAGACCACCGGCCTCTTGAAGAGCTGTATAAAACAAAGTAATTCTTACACTGAGAAAAATGAAGCAGCAGAGGAAAGGGCACCTCCCCAGATTTCCCTGTTCTACCACATTCATTGATCTAACCCAGATTTCTGTTGGCACTTGCCTTCCCCTGAGAATACATGATCAGGGAAGGAGATCTTATCCCCAATCCCTGGGAGATGGATATTAATTAGTTAAACCAATTGTGGTAATTCTGTTTCCTTTTTGTGACTGGTTTTAGAAGGGACAAGTGAGACACCAAGGGACTTTATTGGATGGAAAAGGTTTCCCACTTTATTTAAAAAAATTTTAAAGCCTCTGGAAGAAATAGGTATCTTCTACCAAAGGTGATCTTCTATGCAGATGATACCTGGACTGTGGCAGCACCCTGCCAACACATGGAGGATGGGGAAGCAGAGAAAATAAGCCTGCAGCCATCATTTTTTTTTTTTTTTTTTTTTTTGAGATGGGAGTCTTACTGTATCATCCAGGTTAGAGTACAGTGGTGAGATCTTGGCTTACTGCAACCTCCAACTCCCAGGTTCAAGGGATTCTCCTGCCTCAGCCTCCTTAGTAGCTAGGATTACAGGCATGCACCACCATGCCTAGCTATTTTTTTTTTTTTTTTTTCACACGGAGTCTCACTCTGTCACCCAGGCTGGAGTGCAGTGGTGTGATCTTGGCTCACTGCAACCTCTGCCTGCTGGGTTCAAGCGATTCTACTACAGCCTCCTGAGTAAGTGGAATTATAGGCATGTGCCATCACATTTGGCTACTTTCTGTATTTTTGGTAGAGATGGGGTTTCTCCATGTTGGCCAGGCTGGTCGTGAACTCCTGACCTCAGGTAATCCACCCACCTTGGTCTCCCAAAGTGCAGGGATTACAGGCGTGAGACATCGCACCTGGCCTAATTTTTATATTTTTGTAAAGATGGGGTTTTGCCATGTTGGCCAGCCTGGTCTCAATTTCCTGACCTCAGGTGATCTGCCTGCCTCAGCCTACGAAAGCGACTGGAATAAAAGCATGAGCCACCTCGCCCAGGCTTTTTGTTTTTGTTTCTTGAGACAGAGTCTCAGTCTGTCACCTAGGCTGGAGTGCAGTGGCATGATCACAGCTCACTGAGGCCTCAACCTCTGGGGCTCAGGTGATCCTTCTACCTCAGCCTCCTGAGTAGCTGGGATTACAGGCACCCATCACCAAGAATGGCTAATTTTTGTATTTGTAATAGAGATAGGGTTTCGCCGTGTCGCCCAGGCTGGTCTCAAACTCCTGGGCTCAAGCAATCCACCCGCCTTGGCCTCCCAAAGTGCTAGGATAACAGATGTGAGCCACCATGCCTGGCTGAAGCCTGCATCCTTGATGCTATGATTAGACAATAATTAGTCAGTCTGGACCCTCCCTATCTCTGGACTTCCTGATATTTGAAGAAATCCTCTTACCATTTAAGCTACTCTGAGTTGAGTTTATTATGTCAGAATCCTGGGAGATGGCAAAAAAAAAAAAGGTGGGGGGGGATATTAAAAGAAGAACGGGCCAGGCCAGGTGGCTCACGCCTGTAATCCCAGCACTTTGGGAAGATGAGACAGGTGGATCATGAGGTCAGGAGTTTGAGACCAGCCTGGCCAACACAGTGAAACCTCATCTCTACTAAAAGTACAAAAATTAGCCAGGCATGGTGGTGCGTGCCTGTAGTCCCAGCTTCTCAGGAGGCTGAGGCAGGAGAATCACTTGAACCCAGGAGGAGGAGGTTGTGGTGAGCTGAGATCATGCCACTGCACTCCAGCCTAGGCAAAAGAGTGAAACTCCATCTCAAAATAAATAAATAAATAAAGAACTGACAGGGAGACAGGCAATAATAATAATAATCAGCTGAAACTTTTTTTTTTTTTTTTGAGACGGAGTCTTGCTCTGTCGCCCAGGCTGGAGTGCAGTGGCCGGATCTCAGCTCACTGCAAGCTCCGCCTTCCGGGTTTACGCCATTCTCCTGCCTCAGCCTCCCAAGTAGCTGGGACTACAGGCGCCCGCCAACTCACCCGGCTAGTTTTTTGTATTTTTTAGTAGAGACGGGGTTTCGCCGTGTTAGCTAGGTTGGTCTCGATCTCCTGACCTCGCGATCCACCCGTCTCGGCCTCCCAAAGTGCTGGGATTACAGGCTTGAGCCACCGCGCCTGGCCCAGCTGAAACTTTTGAGTGCTTACATTGTGCCAGGCACTATCCTAAAATATTTTATATATCTCATTTAATCTTACAATGATCCTATTACATATTTATTCTTACTATCATCACCATTTTACAGACAAGTAAACTGAGGCACAGAGAAGTTAAACAGTTTGCTTAAAAGGGCACACAACTGGCATATGGCACAGCCAGGACTCAAAGCCAGAAAATCTGGCTCCGGGACTTACTTTCTTAAACTTTATACAATACTGCCTCTAACTAATGGGAGAAATAGTCAAAGACCAGAAAGGAAAGTCTATCAAAAACACAAAGGAATCATGGAATCTCATAACTCTAGGGGTACTTAGAAGCTTTTCATTCTGCTCCATTTTCTTTTCTTTTCTTCTTCTTCTTTTTTTTTTTTTCTCTGAGACTGAGTTTTGCTCTGTTGCCCAGGCTGGAGTGCAGTAGCATGATCTCGGCAACCTCCGCCTCCCGGGTTCAAGCAATTTCTGGCTAATTTTTGTACTTTTAGTAGAGAAGGGCTTTCACCATGTTGGCCAGGCTGGTCTCGAACTCCTGACCTCAACTAATCTGCCCACCTCAGCCTCCCAAAGTGCTAGGATTACAGGCGTGAGTCACTGTGCCCAGCCTTAGCTCTATTTTTCTACATACATAGTCTTTCATAACTAGGTTCTTGACTCATTAGTAACTCTGAAAAATGTCCCTGCTTGCATATCTCTTAGTGAAGGGAAAGTCTTCACCTCCAGAAAGAAACCACTTCTTTCTGGAACACTTTCCTTTTAAAGAGGCAAAATTTACGTCTTTGGTACTTTCTCCCACTGGCCCGTTTAGCCTTCTGTGCGAGTCATAAAGATTCCATATCAGCTCTTTACAAAAGAAAACTTCACCTTATTTCCTTCTCTAAACATTCCCAGCTTCAAGTCAGGCTTTCAAATCACATGGCTTTAAGTCTCCTTACCATTTTCTTCTAGGATAAAAGAAACTGCCCTGAAAGTAGGCAGAGGCTAGTAATGAAGGGTCAGACTGTTACTAATCCAGAGTTAAGATCCACTGGAAGATAAACTAAGCATAAAACTGTATTTCTTAGGCTGAGGCTCTTTTGCTTTCCAAAATAACCTTTAATTAACGTAATTTCCAGTCCTTTCAGCCAATGCAGAAGGTTGTCGTTACACTTGGGGCATAAAGATTCCCGGAAATAATTTTTTCCAGGCCAAAACAAAAGCAAAAGTAAGCAATGAACTTAAAAAAGCCTTAGGCTGGGTGTAGTGGCTCATGCCTGCATTCCCACCACTTTGGGAGGTGGGATCACTGAGGTCAGGAGTTCGAGACCAACCTGACTAACATGGTGAAACCCCATTTCTACTAAAAATAGAAAAAATTAGCTGGGCGTGGTGGCGTGTGCCTGTTAATCCCAGCTACTCGGGAGGCTCACTTGAACCCAGAGGTGGAGGTTGCAGTGAGCCGAGATTGCGCCACTGCACTCTAGCTTGGGCAACAAGATTGAAACTCTGTCTCAAAAAAAAAAAAAAAAAAAGCCTTAAACAGCTAAAATAAAGCCAGTAGTATCTTAAAAGGTAGAGAAGTAATTCCATTCTTAATAGTTTATTTGGTATAGAGAATAAATTAAGGGTTTGGGAGGTTTTTGGTGGGAGAAGAAAGGAATTATTTCATATGCAACAGTGACTAGAACAAAGCAGACATTAGGCTCCCAGGAGGGCCTAGATGTGTGCTTCCCTACAATCTATTTGTGTACAGTGTACATTTCATCCAGCCAAATAGCACAATTTCAAAGGCAGGATGTCTCCTGAAGCTACTCAGTAGCTCAAAGCTGCACACAGGGGACTGTGAGATGTCAAGGGGACAAGTGGGGGAGTGAAGAAATAAGATAATACAGGGGAGGATTATTGGAAGCCAAGATTCAGCTATTTTTTTCAGGGAGAATACTGCATATTCCCTATCTTTTTTTTTTACTGCTAAGATAGGTACCTTCCATAACAGAGTGAGATTATATAGCTTTCCATCAATTTATAAACAACTTTCTAGGCATTGAGCCAAAAGGCATATGTTATATAGGGGACATTCAGAGACAGAAGGATAATTTCATTTTCTCCCTTTTAATCCATGGCCAAGTAGGGAGAATGCAAGCAAGACAAAGATATCTAGGTGCTAAAAATTCTGGTCTACCCTGTGGCAAATTCCTTGGAAGCTTTCCAATCCTGTACTAATTTGTGTATCAATTGTAAGTTACTCTCAATTGATAAATTTAAAAAAATGTTTAAAATCTAGGGGCTCAAGAGAATAAACACATGTAATATTATTTAATAATAAAAAACACTGAACTAGAGGCTGAGCATCCCTAATGAGAAAATCTGAAATCTGAAAGAGTCCAAAATCCAAAGCTTTTTGAGCATGAGTATGATGCTCAAAGGATGTACATAGCAATATTTCCAATTTGGGGTTTTTGAATTATGGATGCTCAACCATAATATGCCCCCCCCCCCAAAAAAAAAAAAAAAAAATCCAAAATCCAAAAAATCTGAAATCTGAAATACAGGAAGTCCCAAGCACTTTGGATAAAGGTCGCTCAACCTATACTGTACATACTGAGGCACACAAAAACATGGATAGGGCTGGGCACAGTGGCTCATACCTGTAATCCCAGTACTTTGGGAGGCCAAGGCCGGTGGATCACCTGAGGTCAGGAGTTCGAGACCAGCCTTACCAACATGGTGAAACCCCATCTCTACTAAAAACGCAAAAATTAGCCGGGTGTGGTGGTGGCATGCCTGTAACACCAGCTACTCGGGAGGCTGAGGCAGGAAAATCACCTGAACCAGGGAGGCAGAGGTTGCAGTGAGCCAAGATCGGGCCATTGCACTCCAGGCTGGGCAATAAGAGTGAAACTCCGTCTTGGAAAACAAGACAAAAACATGGATGGATCTCAAAACTACTATGATAAATTAAAGAAAGTAGACTCTCCTCCCCACCCCGCCACCACAAGAACACATACTATATATGTCTATTTATATGAAGCTCAAGAACAAGCAAAACTAACCTACAGTGATCACAATCAGAAAATGATTGCTCAGGACTTGGGGGGTAAATATTGACTGGAAAGAGAAAGAAGGGACCCTCCAGGACTGATGGAAATATTCAATTTTATTTGATGCAGTGGTTACATGGCTGAATACAATTGTCAAAACTCATTAACTAGGCCAGGCGCCGTGGCTCACGCCTGTAATCCCAGCACTCTGGGAGGCCAAGGTGGGTGGATCACGAGGTCAGGAGCTCGAGACCAGCCTGGCCAATATGGTGAAACCCCGTCTCTACTAAAAAATACAAAAATTAGCCGGGCGTGGTGGCGCTCGCCTGTAGTCCCAGCTACTCAGGAGGCTGAGGCAGGAGAACTGCTTGAATCCAGGAGGCGGAGGTTGCAGTGAGCCCAGACCGCGCCACTGCACTCCAGCCTGGGCGACAGAGTGAGACTCCATCTCAAAACAAACAAACAAACAAACAAACAAACCTCATTAACAAAATGGTGAAGATCTGTGCATTTTATTATACATTATTTAACTACACCAAACACAAACAAATAAACAAAACCAAAAATTCCTTTAGGAATCAAACAGTAGGAACAAACATCCACAGGGGTTAAGTGGTAGGTTAAAAACAAAACAGTTTAGGTGCTCCTGTGTCATAAGCCTTTTCTTCCATTCTTTGACACTGGAAATTAGGAGAAAAGGAAAAGGTGCATGATTTACTGAGGCTTACTGAGCATGAGTATGAGCCTGGTGCTTTATGTACTTCAACTCATATCCACCAAGTGCAGCTAACCAACCTGATCAAGGTTTCATCACTAAGTGGCAGAAATAGACCAGAACCTCCATGTTGTCTGATTCCAAAGTCTATGTTCTTTCTCTACTTTACTTTAAAAAATTTTTTTTCTTTTTATTTATTATTTAATCCTAACACAACTCTTTGTTAGGGTATTTTCCATTTGAAGAAACCAAAGCTCAGAGAAATCCAGTAACTTTCCCAAGTCAATACAAGAGAGGCAATGGTAGAATTCCAACCTAGCTGTGTCTGATCCCAAAGTTAAAGTCCTAGGTGTTCCAGGGTGGCTGTTCATTAGAAGCATTCTGGGGTATGGAGTGTGGGATGGGAAGGATGACTAGATCTGAGGCCTCTGAGTATCAGTGAGGGGACATATTTTTGAATTAAAAAGTTAGATTTGTAAACTGTCACCTTTCCCCTCAACCTGGGTCCACACCTCATGACTTTGAATTTTTTTAGTTTATTGAGATCATCTTACTCAATATTCTCAAGGTATAAAGCGTTATCTCCGCTTTATAAAAAAAGATACCAAAAAATAAAAAATAAAGATACCAACACTCAGAAATACTAAGTGAATTGTTCAGGGCCATACACTACATGCAAGGAGCCAGAATTCAAACCCAGGTCTACTTGGTTCCAGAATTCCATGTTCTTCCCATTGCAGTGCCAAAACAAAGGACAAAAACAAAAACAGTAGAACTGCATGCCTGAAGAGGTAAATGCCTAACGGCCGTTTGGAGAAGGACAGGAAGGAAGGTACTACTGAGTCACAAATAAGAGATATAGGTCCAAATCTTCATTCTCTTCAAAGAGAGAATGAATATATGGGAATAGAGTGTAAAGTACTTATGAAACACATAAAGCTATAGGTATATGACAGTCACCAAGCCCTTTAAGGACTGCAGAAGTAAACTGTCATAGGCTTCACTAGTACTGGGCCAATAACAACAATAGTTGTGCCAATATTCCAAATCAGGGAAGCATGAAAATCATTCTGTTCTATAACTGCAAAAGGATTCACTGCTGTGTAAGGAAACCCATAGGAACTGGCTGGTGACCACAGCAATTCCTTAGGCAAAGTAAAGAGAGAAAAAAGATTAAAATGTTCTGGACAGGTATACCCTCTTTATTTGCTCAGTATCTATTATTGCTGTCTTGCCTTAAAATGAGAACTGTAGGTGCTTTGATCAATGGACTGAAGTGATGGTTGGGCCCTGTTACAGTTTTTGTCAGCTTCTCTATATTCTTGGTCAAAAATGCCCTTTTACGCCCTAAAGTGGAAAGGAACAAACCAAAGAGCCTCCTCTTTCAAACAAAGAGGAGCAGAGGGTCCTTCCCCTCTAAAGCTTCCATTTTCTCTAGCTTTATCAAAGAAATCCCACTATGCAGAAAGCATCACCGAATCTTAGGGATGAAAGAGACCCTGAAAGTTCACACTGTCTTTTCCCACCCCTTTGCGAAACTGTTTCCAACTCAACCCAGAGAAGACATCTGGAAAATGAAAAAAATCACAATTTATCTGTATTCATGGCACTCTCATGCCTTCTATTGCTAACTTAAATGCCAGGAAACTACATCTATCCTGCCATAGCCTACGACCTTAGAAAGGACACCTCAGACAACAATTCAATATTAAAACAATCTTTCTTTCTTTTGAGATGGAATTTCACTCTTGTTGCCCAGGCTGGAACGCAATGGCACGATCTTGGCTCACTGCAATCTCCATCTCCTGGGTTCAAGCAATTCTCCTGCCTCAGCCTCCCCAGTAGCTGGGATTACAGGCGTGCGCCACCACACCTGGCTAATTTTGTATTTTTAGTAGGGACGGAGTTTCACCATGTTGGGCAGGCTGGTCTCGAACTCCTGACCTCAGGTGATCTGTCTGCCTCAATCTCCCAAAGTGCTGGGATTACAGGCATGAGCCACCGCGCCTGGCTGACAATCTTTCAAAATCTAACATTAAATATGAGATTGGCCAGAGAAATTAGATAACAACCTAATTTCAAAGAAAAAATGGGAAATCTGTAATAATCATTAGTCCTCAAGCCTCTGCTGCAAAGGAGAAACTGCTACTTGTTCCCCAATATCCAATCATCTCTTTGTAAGAGAGCTGCTGATTTTAAGTTGGGGCACACAGCTTCCTGGGGAAAAGATACACATATCCTAATCTCCATTGTAGCTAAATGAGTACATGACTAAGTTATAGTCCATGCGATGTAAGAAGTAGTGTTATGGGCTGAACACACGATGTCCCCCACCCAGTTCCTGTGTTAAAGTCCTTACCCCCAGTACCTCAGAATGTGACTGTATTTGGAGAAAGGGCCTTTAAAGAGGCGATTAAGTTAAATGAAGCTGTTAGGGTGGGCCTTAATCCAAGCTGACTAGTGTCATTGTAAGAGGAAATTTGGACACGGAAGTACACCAGAGAGGCATGGTGCCCACAAGGGAAAAATCACGTGAGGACAGAGAGAAGGTGACCATCTGGAAGCCACAGAGGCTTCAGGAGAAACCAAACCTGCCAACACCTTGATCTTGGGCTTCTAGCCTCCAAAACTGTAATAAAATACATGTATACTGTTTAAGCCACCCAGCATGTACTCTTTTGTTATGGCAGCCCTAGCAAACAAATACAAGTAGTAAATACAACTTCTATGAAGTATCTTTTTTTTTTTGAGACAGTCTCATTTTGTCGCCCAGGCTAGAGTGCAGTGGCACGATCTCAGCTCACTACAACCTCCACCTCCCAGGTTCAAGAGATTATCCTGCCTCAGCCTCCCCGAGTAACTGGTATTACAGGCACACACCTCCATGTTTGGCTAACTTTTGTAGTTTTAATAGAGACAGGGTTTCACGATTTTGGCCAGGCTGGCCATGAAGTATCTTTAAAGGAAGTGGGCAGTACTTCTTCACTCATCCCTAATTCCTTCTGGCTTGAATGTGAAAGTAAAGACTAGCACTCCAGCAGTCATTTGGACCCTGAGATGATACCAAAGTAGAAAACCATAGACATAGATACCTAGGCCCCTGATTAGTCCTGGACTGACTACCTCTGGTTTTATTTTTTTTCCCAAGACACAGGTTCAGGCTATGTCATCCCTTCTGGAGTGCAGTGGTGTGATCATAGCTAACTGAAGCCTTGACCTCAGGCCCAAGCTATCCTCCCACCTCAGCCTCCCAAATTGCTGGAACCACAGGCATGCACTACTATCCTCAGCTAATTTTTTTTTTTTTTTTGTAGAGATGGGGGTCTCCCTATATTGCCTGGGCTGGTCTTGAATTCCTCAAGCAATCCTGCCACCTCAGCCTCCCAAAGTGCTGGATTACAGGTGTGAGCCACTGCGCCTGGTTTTTTCTTTTCTTTTCTTTTTTAAACAAATTGAAGGCTTGTGGCAACCCTATGTCAGGCAAGTCTGTTGGCACCATTTTTCCAACAGCATGTGTTCACTTCATGTCTGTGCCACATTTTGGTAATTCTCGTAATATTTCAAACTTTTTCCTTATTATTATATGTGTTATTGTGATCTGTGATCAGTGATCTTGGATGTTGCTATTGTAACTGTTTGGGGGCACCATGAACTGTGCCCATGTAAGACAGTGAACTTAATCAAGAAATGTGGCCGGGCGCGGTGGCTCAAGCCTGTAATCCCAGCACTTTGGGAGGCGGACGCACGCGGATCACGAGGTCAGGAGATCGAGATCATCCTGGTAACACAGGTGCGGTGAACTCCCGTCTCTACTAAAAAATACAAAAACTAGCCGGGCGGGTAGGAGGCGCCTGTAGGTCCGCTACCGGAGGGTGAGGCAGGGAATGGCGCTGAAACCCGGTTGAGGCGGGGCTTGCAGTGAGCTGAGCTCTGCCACGCCTCCAGCCTGGGTGACAAGCGAGACTCCGTCTCAAAAAAAAAAAAAAAAAAAAGCAATGTTATGTGTTCTGACCTCTTCTACCAAACCGCTCCCTGTCCTGATCTCTCTCCTCTCCTCAGCCTCCCTATTCACTGAGATGCCAACAATAATTGAAATTAGGTCAATTAATAACTCCTACCGTTGGCTGGCCTCTAAGCGTTCAGTGAAAGGGAAGAGTTCACACATCTCTCACTTTAAATCAAAGTTAGAATTAGGCTTAGTGGGAAGGCACTGTTGAAAGCCAAAGCAGGCAAAAAGCTAGGCCCTCTTGCTGCCAAGCAGTTACCCATCTGCCGTGAATGCAAAGAGAAGTTCTTGAATTAAACATGCTACTACAGGGAACACATCAAATCGGTAAGGGAAGATGAAACAGCCTTATTGACTGACAGGAGAAAGTCTCAGTGGTCATGGACAGAGATCAACCGCTCACATTCTCTCTAACCCAAAATCTATTCCAGGACCAAGTCCCTAACTCTGTTTCAACTCTATGAAGGATTGCGAAGGTGTAGAAGCTGCAAGCAAGAAAGTTTGCTGCTAGCAGACGGTTGGTTCTATGAGTGTTTAAGCGAAAGAAAGCTGTCTTAACCTAAACTCAGGTGCAAGGTGAAGCAGCAGAGTGACCCTGTGTGGTAGAACAGCTGTAGCCAATTATATAGGAAGAATCTAGTTAAAAAAATGATAAGGCCGCACAGCAGGTGCTGTGTCAAGCCATGTATCCCAGCCACTTTGGAGAGGCAGAGAACGGGGCGGATCACAAGGTCAGGAGTCGAGACCTCCTAGGCGAACCAAAAAAAAGTTGAACCCCGTCTCTACTAAAAAAATACAAAAACAACTAAGCCGGGGCTGAGCACTGGTCGGTGGGCGCCTGTAGTCCCAGCTCTTGCGTGAGGCTGAGGCAGCGCGAGAATGGCCGGGAACACCGGGTAGGCGGAAGCTTGCAGTGAGCTGAGATCCGGCCACTGCACTCCAGCCTGGGCGACAGAGCAAGACTCCGCCTCAAAAAAAAAAAAAAAAAAAAAAAAAAAAATTGATAAAGGTGGCTACACTAAACAATAATTTCAATGTAGACAAAAGAGCCTTTTATTGGAAGGAGATGCCATCTTTCATAGCTAGAGAGGAGAAGTCAAAACCTGGCTCCAGTGCCTCAAAGGACAGGCTGATTCTCTCGTTCGGGTCTAACGCAGCTGATGACTTTAAGTTGAAGCCCATATTCATTTACCATTCTGAAAATCCTATGGCCTTAAGAATTATGCCAAATTGACTCTGCCTGTGCTCTAAAAATAGAACAAAGAAGCCTGGATGACAGCGCATCTGTTTATAGCATACTTTACTCAGTATTTTAAGCCCATTGTTGAGATATGTTGCTTTAAAAAAAAAAAAAAAGATTCCCTTCAAAATATTACTGCTCATTGACAATGCACCTAATCACCCAAGAGCTAAGATTCATATGTACAAGGAGATTAATGTTATTTTCAGGCCTGCTAACGTAACATCTATTATTCTGCAGCCCATGGATCAAGGAGTCAAATATTTAGACTTTCAAGTCTTATTATTTAAGAAATGCATTTTTTAGGGCCAGATGTGGTGGTTCACACCTGTAATCTCGGCACTTTGGGAGGCCAAGGCAGGCGGATTACCTGAGGTCAGAAGTTCAAGACTAGCCTGACTAACATGGTGAAACCCCGTCTCTACTAAAAATACAAAAATTAGTCAGGCGTGGTGGTGGGGGCCTGTAATCCCAACTACTCAGGAGGCTGAGGCAGGAGAATCACTTGAACCCTGGAGGCGGAGGTTGCAGTGAGCCAAGATTGCACCATTGCACTCCAGCCTGGGCGACAGAGCAAGATTCCGTCTCAAAAAAAAAAAGAAGAAGTACATTTTGTAAGGCTATAGCTGCCATAGATACTGATTCCTCTGATGGATCTAGGCAAAGTAAACTGAAAACCTGGAAAGGATTCACTATTCTAGATGCCATTAAAAACATTTGTGATTCATGGGAGGAGGTCAAAATATCAACACGAACAGGAGTTTGGAAGAAGTGGATTCCAACCCTTGCAGAAGACTTTGAGGGGTTCAAGACTTTAGTGGAAGTATCTGCAGATGGGGTGGAAATAGCTGAAATAGCCAGAGAACTAGCATCAGAAGTAGAGCCTGAAGATGTGACTGAATTGCTGCAATCTCATGGTAAAACTTCAATGGATGAGGGTTGTTTCTTATGGATGAGCAAAAAAGTAGGTTCTTGAGATGGAATCTACTCTTGGTGAAGATTGCAGAAATGACAATAAAGGATTTAGAATATTACATAAACTAAGTTGATAAAGCAGTGGCAGGGTTTGAGAGAACTGACCCCAATTTTCCAAGTTCAACTGTGGATAACATGCTATCAAACCGTACCGTATGCTCTAGATAAATCTTTCATGAAAGGAAGAGTCAGTTGATTCGGTAAATTCATATTATCTTTTTTTTTTTTTTTTTTTTTTTTTTTTTTTTGAGACAGGGTCTCGTTCTGTCACTCAGGTTGGGGTGCAGTGGCGCGATCACAGCTCACTGCAGCCTGAAACTCCCAGGCTCAGGCGATCCTCCCGCCTCAACCTCCCAAGGAGCTGGGACTACAGGCAAGCCTGGCTCATTTCTGTATTTTCTGTAGAGACAGGGTTCGCTGTGTTGCCCAGGCTGGTCTCGAACTACTGAGCTCAAGTGATCTGCCTGCCTCTGCCTCTCAAAGCGCTGGGATTACTGGTGTGAGCCACCACTCCTGGCCAGTTGTCTTATCTTAAGAAATTGCCACAGCCACCCCACCCTTCAGCAACCACCACCATGATCAGTCAGCAATCATCAACCTCGAGACAAGACTCTTCACCAGTCAAAATATACAACTTGCTGAAGGCTCAGATGATTATTAGAATGTTTTAGCGATAAAGTTTTTTCATTTCTTTGTTTTGAGACAGGGTCTCTCAGTAGGTTGCCCAGGCTAGAATGCAAGGTCTATTCATGGGTGCAATCACAGTGTCCCACAGCCTTGAATTCCTGGGCCTTAAGTGATCCTCCCATCTCAGCCTCCTGAGCAGCTGGGACTACAGGTATGTGTCACTGCACCTGGAAGCAATGAAGTACTTTGAAATTAAGGTATGTATTTTTTTTAGACAATGCTATTGCACACTTAATGGACGACGGTATGGTGTAAACATAACTTTTATGTGCACTGAGAAACCAAAATATTTGTATGACTTGCTTTATTGTGATATTCAATCGCAGTGGTCTGGAACAAAACCCAGTGTCTCCAAGGTATGCCTGTATTTGGGTTTTGTTGTTAATTGTAGAAGATCCCAAACCTAATATACTCTCTACATGGTATCTCATATATATAAAACACACACACACTAAGTATAATAATGAAAAAGTAATAAACAATTTATATAAGCAAAGAATACTATCTCAACATCCTGGAGCTGATTGGGAGGAAAGAGGTAAAATAAGGGAGAGTTGCCACTTTTATTATGGAGGAAATAAGGGCATATCACCCTTGTGCCTAACACTATCTCTGCTGCAAGGAGAAAGATGAGCATCATTATAAGGTGAATAAGGGGTAGAACCCATCAAAATAAAGAATATTAATCTCTACAATGCAGGAGACAACAATCATGTTACGGCAGGTAAGATTGTGGACTTTGTAGACCCACATGAATTTGGCTTTGTGACCACTGTTTCTACAACTTATTAATTATGTCACTGAGCCTCAGCCTCCTTATCTGTAAGACAGGCATGATACATACCTCACAGAGCCACTAAAAATCACAAAATAACAATTTTAAGGTGCCTGCACAGTAGTTGCTCAGTGAATACTAGTTTCTCCTAATCATTTTATAGTAAGAAGGGAGAGAAAAATAATTGAGACATCTCTTTTCCTTGCTGTTTACTGGTACTGTTTTTCTCTTATGAGTAACATATTTCCACTCCAAATTGGTATCATATAAATAGCCAACACTCGGGAGGCTGAAGCAGGAGAATTGCTTGAACTGGGAAGCAGAAGTTACAGTGAGCCGACAGAACAAGACTCCATCTCAAAAAAAAAGAACAATATTAAGTCTTCCAATCCATGAACATGGGATGTGTTTCCATTTATGTTTTCTTTAATTTCTTTTCTCTCAGCAAGGTTTTATAGTTTTTATTGTGTAAGTCTCTCATGTCCTTGGTTACTTCCTAAGTATTTTATTCTTTTTGATGCTATTATAAATGGAATTGTTTTCATAATTTCCTTCTTTCATAATTTCATTTTGTTGTTGTTGTTTTATGAGATGGAGTTTCGCTCTTGTTGCTCAGGCTGAAAGGGTGATCTCGGCTCACCGCAACCTCCACCTCCCGGGTTTAAATGATTCTCCTGCCTCAGCCTCCTGAGTAGCTGGGATTACAGGAATGCACAGCCATGCCTGGCTAATTTTGTATTTTTAGTAGAGACAGGGTTTCTCCATGTTGGTCAGGCTGGTCTTGAACTCCTGACCTCAGGTGATCCACCTGCCTCGGCTTCCCAAAGTGTTGGGATTACAGGTGTGAGCCACTGTGCCTGGCCGGATTGTTCATTACTGATGTACAGAAATGCAACTGATTTCTGTGATAACTTTGTATCCTGCTATTTTGCTCAATGTGTTTATTCTTTTTTTTTTTTTTTTTTTTTTTTTTTTTTTTTTGGTTTTTTTTTTTTTTCC
>NW_016819378.1:312399-325932 GCF_001698545.2 Rhinopithecus bieti | reverse complement strand
TTTTTTTTTTTTTTTTTTTTTTTTTTTTTTTGAGATGGGGTTTTGCTTTTGTTGCCCAGGATGGAGTTCAACGACACAATCTCAGCTTACAACAACCTCTGCCTCCTGGGTTCAAGTGATTCTCCTGCCTCAGCCTCCTGAGTAGCTGGGATTACAGGCCCCCACCACCACGCCCAGCTAATTTTTTGTAATTTTGGTAGAGACGGGGCTGGTCTTGAACTCCTTATCTTAGGATCTCAGGTGATCCACCCGCCTTGGCCTCTCAAAGTGCTGGGATTACAAGTGTGAGCCACTGTGCCTGGCTGGCATTTATTAATTCTAAAGTGATTTTTTGTGGAATCTTTAGGGTTTTCTTTTTTTTTTTTGAGACGGAGTCTTGTTCTGTCGCCCAGGCTGGAGTGCAGTGGCGCGATCTTGGCTCACTGCAAGCTCTGCCTCCCAGGTTCACACCATTCGCCTGCCTCAGCCTCCTGAGTAGCTGGGACTACAGGCGCCCGCCATCACGCCTGGCTAATTTTTTGTATTTTTAGTAGACACAGGGTTTCATCTTGTTACCCAGGATGGTCTCGATCTCCTGACCTTGTGATCCGCCCGTCTCGGCCTACCAAAGTGCTGGGATTACAGGCGTGAGCCACCGCGCCTGGCTGGAATCTTTAGGGTTTTCTATATCTAAGATCCCATCATCTGCAAACAGAGATAATTTTACTTCTTCCCTTCTAATTTTTATGCCTTTTATTTCTTTTTCTTGCCTTGTCATTCACCATCCTCTCTTGGCTGAATGACTGTAACATCCCTCTAATTGGTCTCTTTACTTCCACTTTCACCCCCACCATAGTATTTTGTAAAGAGCAGCCACAACGATTGTGTAAAAACGTTGTTAGACCATTTTATACCTTTGCTCAAATCCCCCAATGGGTCTCCAGCTCACTCAGAGCAAATGTCCCTAAAATGATCTACAAGACCTTAAATGACCTGACCACCAGTGTTTGTTCTTTGACCCTATCTCTTACAAAACCCCAAATACCTCCTATCCCATTTCCTTGACTTTATTTTTCTCCTCATCATTTATAATTGTCAAACGATCAATTTATTTTACTATTTATCTTGTTTATTATCTCTCTGTCCCCAAGGTACATTAAAAGAGGGCAGAGATTTTGATTTTGTTTTGCTCACTGCTTATAAACAGGGTCTAGAATACTGCCTGGCATATAATAAGTGTATTTTAAAATAAATAAATGAATTAAAGTAATTTGCAGGCTGGGCAATATAGGGAAACTCTGTCTCTATAAAAATTTTTTTGTGGCTCACGCCTGTAATCCCAGCACTTTGGGAGGCTGAGGTGGGCAGGTCATGAGGTCAGGAGATCAAGACAATCCTGGCGAACACGGTGAAACCCCGTTTCTACTAAAAATACAAAAAATTAGCCAGGCGTGGTGGCAGGCACCTGTAGTCCCAGCTACTCAGGAGGCCGAAGCAGGAGAATGGCGTGAACCCGGGAAGCGGAGCTTGCAGTGAGCCGAGATCGCACCACTGCACTCCAGCCTGGGTGACAGAGTGAGAATCCGCCTTAAAAAAAATTTTTTTTTAATTAGCTAGGCATGGTGGCATGTGCCTGTAGTCCCAGATACTTGAAAGGCTGAGGGAGCAGGATCACTTGAGCCCAGGAGGCTATGGTGAGCTGTGATTGTACCACTGCACTCCAGCCTAGACCCCAGAGCAGAACATCCTGTATTGAAAAGAAAAAAGTAATTTGCCACATTAATAGAATGTAAACAGTGGCTAGGTGTTATGATCCATGCCTGTAATCCCAGCACTTTGGGAGGCTGAGGTGGGAGGATTGCTTAAGCCCAGGATTTTGAGACCAGCCTGGGCAACATAGTGGAACCCTGTCTCTACAAAATAAAATAAAAAAAAAAATTAGGTGTGGTGACAAACACCTATAGTCCCAGCTACTTGGGAGGCTGAGGTGAGGGGATCGCTTGAGCCTGCGAGGTCAAGGCTGCAGTGAGCTGTCATCGCATCGCTCCAGCACTCCAGCCTGTCTCAAAAAAAAAAAAAGGTAGTGGCAAAGCTAGAATTCAACTCAAGGATGCCTCCAAATTCATGTTCTTTCTTTGATATCACACTGTTTTCTCAAAACGGTCTGCTGCTTTCCCAAATTTAGATCAAGATGGCTTTCCAAAATTCTCACCTAAGAGATCAGTGATTCTCATTCAAAATAAAGCTTAGCAAGAAAAGATTCGCAAGATCTAAAAAACTGTGTGAACTGAGATTCAACCTTATAACCTGTGAATCTAACGTGATACTTTTTCCTCCTGCTTTGTGCTTATCCAATGAACCAAACCACATTCCTTATTCTTACCCTAAGGTAAGTTATCCAGTCAGATACTGAACACACTTTTTGTCTCTCTTTGCTTAATACAGAATCTAAAATTGGTTTTTCCTGAGATGGAGGTGATGGTATAATGATTCACATCTTACAGAGACCTCAGTAGCTCAAAAGAAAGGAATAAATTCATGGACCTCTGGATATCGCTTTCAATCCTTCAGCTCTGTAAATAGCTAAGTATGAGAGCACTGGGAGAGCAAAGAATAAGACCCAACCCATAATTTCTCAAGTATCCCTTGACATAAAGTGTAAGAAGGGAAACGCAAAACTCTCGACTTCTTTCATTTACAAGATCCAGAGAGGGTAATTTCTATGAATGAATCATTCTTATTCTCTTGGGCAATAAAATAGGAAAAGGAACGTGCCATGATCAGCTATGACAAGGAACCAACACTGAGTTCAGTGAAATATCCCAGACCTAAGTCAATATATACAAACAAGCTAGAGAAGTGAAGATGGAAAACATGGAAGCTACCCTCAGCTATTCCTCTATCTCCAGACCCAACAGAGAGACAACTACATAATATTGACGGGGATCTACCATGTCAGATTGGAGGAGAAAAAAAGAAAAACATGGAAGAAAAAAGCTAATAATTTCCGATGCAGATTTAAAAGCTATCAAAATAAGAAAGGCAGCTTCAGGCCAGGCACGGTGGCTCATGTCTGTAATCCCAACACTTTGGGAGGACAAAGCAGGTGGATCACCTGAGGTCAGGCGTTTGAGACCAGCCTGGCCAACATGGTGAAACTCTGTCTCTACTAAAAATACAAAAAAATTAGCCGGGCATGGTGGCAGGCGCCTGTAATCCCAGCTACTTGGAAGGCTCGGGTAGGAGAATTGCTTGAATCTGGGGAGGCAGAGGTTGCAGTGGGCCGAGATTGCGCCACTTCAGCCTGCGTGGCAAGAGTGAAACTCCATCTCTAAATACATACATACATACATACATACATGCATATATACATACATACATACATATTTCTGGAGGGAGGGAGAAAGGAAGGGCACTGGGCGTAGTGGCTCATGCCTGTAATCCCAGCACTTTAGGAGGCTGATGCGGGTGGATCACAAGGTCAGGAGTTCGAGACCATCCTGACTAACATGGCAAAACCCCATCTCTACTAAAAATACAAAAAATTAGCCAGGTGTGGTGGCACGTGCCTGTAATCCCAACTACTTGGGAGGCTGAGGCAGAAGAGCTTGAACCCAGGAGGCAGAGGGTGCAGTGAGCCGAGATTGCACCACTGCACTCCAGCCTGGGACAGAGCGAGACTCCGTCTCAAACCAAAAAAAAATAGAAAAGAAAAAAGGAAAGCAGCTTCATATATATATAAAAAAATCTCCTCTAGTCTAGAAGGTCATAGTTAGACTTAGACTTAGCACAAGCTCAACTGGCTGCAGTAGCAGCCCAATTCACAGATAGGTGGTAGGTATTTCCCACAGTATCCTCCCCCAATCAAATCACATTAAGAATATGCAATTATCATATTTATATTTAACAGCAAATTTAAAAAACATACCATTTTTGAAACATTTTATTTCACAGTTTCTATATACAGTTATGGTATTAATGTCACCTATTATCGAATAATACATTCTGCAAAGTTAAATGATAATGTGTTTATGTTCTATCTGTTCATTGGCCCCTGGGTCAGCCAATCTGATCCAAGACTCCATGGCAACAGGCTCTATCACTAAGAGCCTCAAGATGAGATTTCCCTTGCCTTTTTTTTTTTTTTTAAATAAAGCATTTTCCACAGAAACTGCTGCAAAAATTGTCAGAGAATAGTCTCTACAGACAAATAAGAAATACTGCCATTCTGTTATACTAAAAATGAAAGGGGCAAGGAGTGAGTAGCAAAGACAATGAATCTATGCAAATAACAAGGGATCCCAAAAACCCTGGAGATTTTTCCTTGTTGAATTTCAGTAAAGAAATTCAAGAATCTTTCAACTGCCAGAAAACCAACACCAGGATATATTGAGGAATTAGTGTAGGGAAGTGCTGTCCAGCTAAATCACAATATTTAAACTTCCCATGCCTCAATATACGGAGAGCTAGATTTTAGTTTAGGACTGCTGGCTAGGTGTCATGGCTCATGCCTGTAATCCCAGCACTTTGGGAGGCCAAAGCAGGAGTGTCACTTGAGGCTAGAAGTTTGAGACCAGCTTGGGCAACAGAGAGAGACCCCACCTCTACCGAAAAAAAAAAAAGTTAGCTGGGTATAGTCCCAGCTACTTGAGACGCTATAGCAGAAGGATCCCTTGAGCCCAGGAGGTTGAAGCTACAGTGAGCTATGATTGGGCCACTGCATTCCAGCCTGGGCAACAGAGCAAGACCCTGTCACTACAAAATATGTAACATATTTTTTTTCATATATATAATTTAGTACTGCTGATCTGTGTCAATCTCCAATACTTTGTGTGTGTGTGTGTGACAGAGTCTTTGCTCTGTCACCCAGGCTGGAGTGCAATGGCACAATCTCAGCTCACTGCAACCTCTGCCTCCTGGGTTCAAGTGATTCTCCTGCCTTAGCCTCCCAAGTAGCTGGGACCACAGACGCCTGCCACCATGCCCGGCTGCTTTTTGTATTTTCAGTAGATATGGGGTTTCACCATGTTGGCCAGGCTGGCCTCAAATTCCTGACCTCAGGTGATCTGCCCGCCTCAGCCTCCCAAAGTGCTGGGATTACAGGCATGAGCCACCACACTCAGCCACCTTTTTTTTTTTTTTAAGTGACAGCGTCTTGCTGTGTTGCCCAGGATGGAAGTACAGTGGCCTAGTCACAGCTCGCTGCAACTTTGAACTCCTGGGCTCAACCAATACTCCTGCCTCAGCCTCCTAAATAGCTGGGACTACAGGCAGGCACCGCCATGCCCAGCTAACTTTTTTTTTTTTTGTAGGGACAGTATCTTATTAGGTTGCCCAGGCTGGCCTTGAACTCCTGGCCTCACAAGATCTTCCCATCTCGGCCTCCCAAAGTGTTGGGATTATAGGTGTGAGCCAGGCGTGGTGGCTCACTATTGTAAACCCAGCAATTTGGGAGGCCGAGGCAGGAGGACTGCTTGAGCCTACGAGTTCCATCATCTACAAGGAACTTAAATTCACAAGAGAAAAACAAACAACCCCATTAAAAAGTGGGCAAAGGATATGAACAGACACTTCTCAAAAGAAGACACACATGTAGACAACAAGCATATGGAAAAAAAGCTCAATCTCACTGATAATTAGAGAAATGCATCAAAAACACCCACAATGAGATATCATACCATAGTATCTAATGGTATCTCATTGTGGGGTTTTTTTTTTTTTAATTTCATACCTCACACCAGTCAGAATGGCTATTACTAAAAAGCCAAAAAATAACAGATGCTGGTGAGGTTACAGTGAAAAGGGAACACTTATACACTATTGATGGGAGTGTAAATTATTCAATCATTATGGAAAGCAGTATGATGATTCCTCAAAGAGCTAAAAGCAGAACTACCATTCGACCCAGCAATCTCATTACTGAGTATATACCTAGAGGAATATAAATAACTCTACCAACATAAAGACACATTCACACGAATGTTCACTGCAACACTATTCACAATAGCAAAAACGTGGTTGATTTAGGTTTAATCAACCTAAATGCCCATCAGTGACAGACTGGATAAAGAAAATGTGGTACATACACCATGGAATACTATGCAGCCATAAAAAAGAACGAGATAATGTCTTTTAAAGGAACATGGATGAAGCTCAAGGTTATTATCCTTAGCAAACTAAGGCAGAAACAGAAAACCAAATGTCCGCATGTTATCACTTCTAAGGGAGCTAAATGATAAGAACTTATGGACACAGGCCGGGCACGGTGGCTCAAGCCTATAATCCCAGCACTTTGGGAGGCCGAGACGGGCGGATCACAAGGTCAGGAGATGGTCAGGAGAGACCATCCTGGCTAACATGGTGAAACCCTGTCTCTACTAAAAAATACAAAAAAACTAGCCGGGCGAGGTGGCAGGCGCCTGTAGTCCCAGCTACTCAGGAGGCTGAGGCAGGAGAATGGCGTAAACCTGGGAGGCGGAGCTTGCAGTGAGCTGAGATCCAGCCACTGCAGTCCAGCTTGGGCGACAGAGCGAGACTCTGTCTCAAAAAAAAAAAAAAAAAGAACTTACGGACACAAAGAAGAAAATAATAGACACTGGGGTCTACTTGAGCAGGGAGGGTGACAGGAGGGAGAGGAACAGAAAAGATAACTATCGGGTACTGGGCTTAACACTGGTGGCGAAATAATATGTACAACAAACCCCTGTGATACATGTTTACCTGTATAACAAACCTTCATATGTACCCCCAGACCTAAAATAAAAGATTAAAAATATAATAGGCTATAGAATAGAAACAAAGGTTTCTAGAGCTAGGCAATGCTAACATTTATATTACAAAATTGTCTTCCATGCAAGTTTTACTTGTAAGTAGATTCTTGAAGTTGAAAAGTAATTTTTCAAATAAATTTTTGAAAATTATTTGTAAAAAAGTAGACGGATGTCTAGATCTCATTTGTTAGCACTGAGTTCCAAGGGACCCACACAGCAGACTAACATGAGAAGCAATGACAGAATTTCAGAAATTCCTAAAACTGAGAAAATCTTCTCTGTAATGCTATTTCAAATTTCCCAAGAATTCTCTCTCTCTCTCTCTTTTTCTTGTTTGAGACAGGGTCTCACTCTGTTGCCCAGGTTGGATGGAGTATAGTGGTGCTATCTCGGCTCACTGTGGCCTCAACCACATGGACTCAAGTGATCTCCTGCCTCAGCCTCCCAAGTAGCTGAGCCTACAGGGCCATACACTTAGCTGTTTTATTTACTTATTTTTTTTTGTAGGGACTGGATCTCCCTATCTTAAGAGCCTAGGCTGGTTTCAAACTCCTGGGCTCAAAGGATCTGCCTATCTTGGCCTCCCAAAGTGCTGGGATTATAGGTATGAGCCATCATGCCCAGCCCAAATTTCCCAAGAATTCTTAAGGCAACAACTCAGAAAACAAGGTAGAAGCAACTTTCAGTGGGAGTCATAAATTGTATTAAAGCATTTTTTTCAAAGAAAGTCACCAGTAGGCCTCTCTCCACATTAAATTTCCTCTATACCATCACCAAACACACACACACACACAAAAACATTGCACTCTAGTTCTATAACCTTGTGTATGTGTGTAAAGATCTTAGGCTAGCATATACAGAAAGCGCATATTTGTTAACCTCAGAAGGACAAGAAGGTGCATGAAGAAGGTATCTTCTCAGAGATGTTACCTCCCAATATGAAAGCCCCAAACTCTAATCATAGGAAGCTATCTTTCTCAATTTTCATCTGTCAGATATGAACACTAGAAATTTTTATATTTTTTAATTTTTATGATTAGAAAAGTACTGCAGGTTTCTTTATACTTAGAAAAAACACGCACGGCCGGGCACGGTGGCTCACGCCTGTAATCTCAGCATTTTGCGAGGCTGAGATGGGCGGATCACCTGAGGTCAGGAGTTCAAGACCAGCATGACCAACACGGAGAAACCCTGTCTCTACTAAAAATACAAAATTAGTTGGGCATAGTGGCACATGCCTGTACTCCCAGCTACTCGGAAGGCTGAGGCAGGAGAATCGCTTGAACCCGGGAGGCAGAGGTTGTGGTGAGCCAAGATCGCACCATTGCACTCCAGCCTGGGAAACCAAAGCAAAGCTCCATCTCAAAAAACGAACAAACAAACAAAACCAACCAAACAAAAAACCACGCACAAGTATACAGAAGAAAATAAACAAACAAAAAACCCATGATCAACAACTCAGAGATAACTCCTATTAAAAACAGCGATGTTTTGAGGTAACTCTAAACTTTGTTTCCATATTAGTACAGAATTTGTATCCATATTGGTTGGATATGTTCAAGTGATCCTCCTGCCTCAGCCTCCTGAGTAACTGGGACTACAGGCCTGAGCCACCATGCCAAGCTAATTTATTTGCATTTTTAGTAGAGACGAGGTTTCACCATATAGCCCAGGCTGGTCTCGAACCCCAGACCCCAAGTGATCCACCCACCTTGGCCTCCCAAAGTAAACTGCTGGACTTACAGGTGTGAACCACCATGCCTGACCCTGATGTTCATTTTAAAAACTCAATCTCTTAACATGGCTTGAAAATCTCTTCTGGCTTCCTCAAAAATTACATGTGATCTGAAGACACAAATAGTACATCCCTCTGCCTTTTTTTTTTTTTTAAGAGAGAGAGAGAGAAAGATAGGGTCTCATTCTGCCACCTGGGCTGGACTCTATTTCTAAATATTAATAATAATGGTTAATGCTAATTCTTTAAAATGACCAGGAACTGTCTTAAAAGCTTTATTATGTATATAGTAACTCTTTTAATCCTCAAAACAACCCTAGGAAGTGGGTACTAATTATTGTCTTCATTTTACAGATGTGTGTGTGCATGTGTGTGTCTTTTTAAAAGACAGAGTCTTGCTTAATTGCCCAGGCTGGAGTGCAGTGGTGTGATCTCAGCTCACTGCAACCTCTGCCCAACAGCTGGGATTACAGGTGTTCGCCACCATACCCGGCTAATTTTTTTGTAGTTTTAGTACAGACTGGGTTTCACCATGTTGGCCAGGCTGGTCTCAAACTCCTGACCTCAAGTGATCCACCCACCTCAGCCTCCCACAGTGCTGGGATTAAAGGTGTAAGCCACCATGTCTGACCCATTTTACAAATAGAGACATTAAGTAATTTGGCCAAGGTCACAGAGCAGCAATTGGCAAAGCTGGGATTTGAATTCTAGGGGGGCAAGCATTCAACCAGTAAGTTTTTTCTAAAGAGAAACTCTTGCCAGATGTGGTGGCTCACGCCTGTGTTTCCCAGCACTTTGGGAGGCCAGTGGGCGGACCACGAGGTCAGGAGTTTGAGACCAACCTGGCCAACATAGTGAAACCCCATCTCTACTAAAAATACAAAAATTAGCTGGGTGTGGTGGCATGCGCCTGTAATGCCAGCTACTCGAGAGGCTGAGGCAGGAGAATTGCTTGAACCCGGGAGGTGGAGGTTGCAGTGAGCCAAGATCATGCCACTGCAGTCCAGCCTAGGCGACAGAGCAAGACTCCATCCTAAAAAATAAAAAATAAAATAAAAAAAAAAAAAAGAGAGAGAGAGAGAAGCTGTTAACAGTGAGAGCTGTTAAGGGAGTGGGTTAGGAGAGGAAGACATCAGAGAGAAGAGAATTAAGTAGTTATAGTAACTTTTAGGCACAGTAGTGTCCTTCCAACATATGTATCACATTTTTAATTATCCCAAACAGGGTGATGCTAAAAACGATTTATAAAAGCTGTTCTTGATCTTTCCTTCTTCCAGAAACAAAAAACAAAAAAAAAAGTAGGGGAAAAGGGGATAAAAGAAACAGAAATCTTACTTCTCTAACATCTTTCAATAGCTTTTCTTTTCCTTGACCTCTTCCAAAACCTTGATGGTTAGAAAATAAAGATTTCAAAAGAAGGCACTTCCAGTTGAAATAAAAGAACTTTGGCAATTTTCCCTTGGTAATGACAAACATTTAAGAAAGACTTTAGGGCTATCTTATCTACCCTCAAATGAAAGGAAAACCAAGTAAACAAAACCGTCATCTTTTAATTTCACAGCAGTTTTCTTCCCCCTCAAAGGCTATTCCTGTCCTAGTTGCAGACAGGGAACTGCTCCCAGTGACGTCAGAGCAGTCTCCCAGCAACGATTAATGAGGGTTGTCCACCACAGGGGTTTCCTGAAAAGCTAGCAAGAAATTACCCACAAATTTGCTGCAATATCAAGATGCAAGGATGTGGTGGAATTTCTCTTAACCCTTATAGCTCCTGTCTCTGGCAAGCTTCTAAATAGGTTATTTCTTCTAGAATTCTCTCAGTTTGCCCTAGGATTATCTTCCTTTTTCTCCTCCTACCCCTGCAACAAACAGATTGTGTTGGTTTGAAACATTTATGGCTGTAATAAATACTAATATAATCAAACCATCATAGAAAAATAAGAATATCTAATGTAAACTGAGAAGCAGACATTATTACTCTTTTCACTTCACACAAAGAATTTAGAGTAAATGAAAGCACAGAAGAGAAAATAAAGATAGAAAATAAACCAGCACATTCTTAAAGGCACTTTTCCACATATATTACCCAAACACACATTGACAGATAGGTAAACCTTCAATTTTCCTAGGCTCTAGTTTACTGAGTTTTTCAAACTGACCTCTGCAGCCCTCTAGAAATCAGTGGTGTTAAAATGGAGTTGCATGAAAAGGGACTGGAAGCCCAGATACTCAATCCGAAAATTAAATGGGTTGGGCTGTTATGCTCACACCTAAGAGTATATCGAACAATTCCTTCCTAAAGCTTCGCTTTAGCTACATACATCAAAATTAGAATTTTATTCTAAACTAGTGTCAAGGAATTTCACATAACTACCTATTTTTTAGGTCTGAGAAACTGTACAAACTGTCTGTGCAAATAAGGCAGAAAAATTTCAAATCCAAAACTCAACCTAAAATTATTCATGCATCCTGGTTCCAGAAACCTGCTCATGAGTTCTTTTCTTTCCTTACTTAGAAAAAGTAATTAGGTAAAATTAACAGCAGGACATAGAGGGTTAATTCAGGCACCTTGCTTCAGCAATTCTGACTTCGGTCTGAGCCTATTCTAAAAGGAAACAAAATTATAGCACCCTTAAAACATCCCATTTTGGTTTCAGCTCTATTCAATGGCACCCAGTTACCAACATCAAGTCACAGAAGGAAGAACGCACCGCTTGAGATGGATTTTTCTTCTTCCTTCTCTCCGTCCCCTCCCTCTCAGAAGAAAAAGACTGCAAACAAAATCACTACGTCACTGGAGGTAGAGGGAATCCCATCTCTGCACTCTTTAGAAGCCAAGGCCAGCAAATAAAAACAAGCCAATCATAAGAAAAAGTAATACAAAATAAGAATAAATAAACCCAGAAGAAATCCATGTGACAATCTCAACACATCAAAAGGCATTTTTTAGCAAAAAGGTTTTAACAAATTCCTCCTTGGATGTTCACAATCAAAAAAGCTCCCCAGACATAGCAAAGGCTTATCACATTTAAAGACTAGGGGATAGTTACATAAAGATAGAGGACAGAGAGGTACATTCACCAGCCAGGTGTTGGATAGCTGGGTAATGACACAGTGAAGGATATTTATAGGGGAATCCCTGCTTCCTGCAATGTGCGTCAACAGCATCACCAAAGAGAACAGAAATCACCACTGTTCTCACAAGCTACATCTGAATAAAGCATTGCTTGAAATAGCCACGGAAGAGGTAAAATCTGAATAGAGTAAAAGTTCTAGCAAACCTAATTTTTATAATATTTTAAAGATAAAAGACAGCGAACGAAAATGCCCAAAAAACCCTCACAAAACTTAGCACTTCAAAATTCTCTAATTTCCCTACTGTGTATTATACAGTTAAATCAGCCAAGATAGAAAAATATCTTTATAGCTTCTTTCTACCCCGTCTGTGGAGTTCAAGGACTTTTATATAAATAAATAAAATTATCCAAAACTCACCCCAGATGGATCTGTACTTACACCAACAGCGAGCTCACATTATTAATGGAGACTTCATTGTAAAGATCTGTTCTGCCGGAATTTTGCCGGAAGAAATTCCTTCTGGGAAACCTGTGCCTCTTCCCCCACCCACAGCCCTCTCCCGCCCCCTTCACCCTTGAATGAAATGATACTGATCCTTGGTGTTGTGGCTCCAGCTAGCTAATTGCTCTGACAAGCAGCTCTGAAGCCGACCATGGCCAGCTGTTCAGAGAGATATCATCCAGAGCTCTGCCAACAGTCACACTGGCACATACACTCACAGACACAGACACAGGCACACACAGACACACACACACACACAGAGGCTGTAAGAGCACCCCCTCCCACCTCCTCTTCTCGCTCTCATTCAAGTACTTCAGTGGCACGCCTGCCTCCACACTGCTCTGAGGATAGCTTTTAAAGACACAGCCGCAGCTCCTTTCTGCTACATATGTCGAAATACCAAAATAGTCTCTTTAGGGAAGAATAACAAGTTGGAAATAGGTATTAAATTAAAAGCTCACCTTTAAATTTACCTTACCTTTTTCTCATCTGCAAAATAATTGAGGCCAGAGATATGACCTTTGCCTAAAAGATACTGGGCTGGACTTTAAAAATGTAAAATTAAGACCAAACCTAGTTATAGAGAATTTTCTTGCCAGCAAGGTATATTTAGTAAAATTGTTTTTCATTTTGGGGCAGAAGGCAGACAGCACAGGATACCAGTAGCTATCTGTTCCTCTTTCTATTATTTGCCCCCAAAGGAAGAGAAAAATACTTTGGCTATAAAATGAGGGAATAAGGAAACCATGAAGGCATCTTACTGACAGAACTGATGAAAAAGGATGTTAATGGAGAGTGTAAGTACAGGGATGACAATAAGTAGATTAAAATAAAGTGATACAAAAGAGACCAGGAAAGAAAAGTACTTATTTGAGAAAGTATACATGGCTCTTGAATGGCAAGCTTAGATACGACCCTCAGGTCTTAATTTTTTTTTTTAATTTTTTTGAGATGGAGTTTTGCTCTTCTTGCCCAAACTGGAGTGCAATGGTGCAATCTTGGCTCACCGCAACCTCCGCCTCCTGGGTTCAAGAGATTCTCCTGCATCAGCCTCCCGAGTAGCTTGGATTACAGGCATGCGCCACCACGCCCAGCTAATTTTGTATTTTTAGTAGAGACGAGGTTTCTCCATGTTGGTCAGGCTGGTCTCGAACTCCCAACCTCAGGTGATCTGCCCGTCTTGGCCTCCCAAAGTGCTGGGATTACAGGCGTGAGCCACCGAGCCTGGCCTCAGATCTTAATTTTTTTTTTTTTTTTTTTTGAGACGGAGTCTCGCTCGCCGCCCAGGCTGGAGTGCAGTGGCCGGATCTCAGCTCACTGCAAGCTCCGCCTCCCGGCTTTACGCCATTCTCCCGCCTCAGCCTCCCGAGTAGCTGGGACTACAGGCGCCCGCCACCTCGCCCGGCTAGTTTTTTGTATTTTTTAGTAGAGACGAGGTTTCACCATGTTCACCAGGATGGTCTCGATCTCCTG
>NW_016819378.1:295974-311616 GCF_001698545.2 Rhinopithecus bieti | reverse complement strand
AAAAAAAAAAAAAAAAAAGAGATAGACCCATTAAGGGTCATACAAAAGGTAAAACAAAAACAAAAACAAAAAGAGGTTCTGGCTTTTACTCTGAGTGAGATGAGAAGCCTTAGGGGGTTGGAAGACTGATCCCGCAGGGCCAAATCAACCATTGAAAACAATCTAACTTTTACACTTCATGACATGACAGGCCATTCGTGGTTTTAAGCCTTTATCTGACGTGTTTTGATGAATGGCGTGTTTTGACCTTTATTTATTTCTTTGTTGCCCTGAAATTTTTACTTCAGAAATTTCTAACATATAGAGAATTTGCAAAACTAGCACAACAATCACCTAGATACATATACAAACTTATGTATACACATATGTGCATGCATATATGTGGATATAAATTTTTTTAAATTTTTTTCAGGCCTATTTGACATGCTTTGATGATGACTCTTCACACCTAAAACAATTCAGTACGTATCTCCTAACATTAAGATCATTCTGGGCCGGGCGCGGTGGCTCAAGCCTGTAATCCCAGCACTTTGGGAGGCCGAGACGGGCGGATCACAAGGTCAGGAGATTGAGACCATCCTGGCTAACACGGTGAAACCCCGTCTCTACTAAAAAATACAAAAAACTAGCCGGGCGAGGTGGCGGGCGCCTGTAGTCCCAGCTACTCGGGAGGCTGAGGCAGGAGAATGGCGTGAACCCGGGAGGCGGAGCTTGCAGTGAGCTGAGATCCGGCCACTGCACTCCAGCCCCGGCGACAGAGTGAGACTCCGTCTCAAAAAAAAAAAAAAAAAAAAAGATCATTCTGAACTATAAGAATAGTCATCAGCCAAATCTCAGATGAGTGGCAAGGTGATATACATGCAAGGCAGATCTAAATAGCATTGCAAAGCCTTCAAAAACTGAACAGACTTTGGAATGACCACTCACAAAAGGCTGCACGGAACTTGAAGTTGAACACAACCAGGTTGAATTGTCTGCTATAATTAAAGTCAATATTTACCACAGGATTTAAACAAGACCCTGACGCTGATGACATAATATTCAAATTTTCCAGGATATAATTTAAAATTTCCTGGCATATGAAGAACCAAGATAATTTTAATTTGTATAAGAAACAAGATGAACAGTCAAAACAAGAAGATGACACAAATGTTGAAATTAACAGCCTCACATTACAAAAATATTCCAACAAGGTAGGACAAACATTCTTGAAACTAATGAAAAGACAGAATGTCTCAGCAAAGAAACAGAGGACATAAAGAAGAACCAAATGAAAATTTTAGAACTGGAAAACATAACAACCAAAATATAAAAACTCACTCGATGAGTTCAATGGCAGAACAGAAATGACAGGGAAAAGTCAATGAATTTGCAGTCAGATCAACAGAGTTATCAAATCTGAATATTGAATCTCAACACTAAAGGAAAAAAAATTTCTCTCTTTTTTTTCTTTTTTTTTTTTGAGATGGAGTTTTGCTCATGTTGCCCAGGCTGGAAGTGCAATGGTGCAATCTCAGCTTACCGCAACCTCCACCTTCCTGGTTAAGCAATTCTCCTGCCTCAGCCTCCCGAGTAGCAGGGATTACAGGCATGTGCCACCACGCCCGGCTAATTTTGTATTTTTAGTAGATACTGGGTTTCTCCATGCTGGTCAGGCTGGTCTCAAACTCCCGACCTCAGGTGATCTGCCTGCCTCGGGCTCCCAAAGTGCTGGGATTACAGGCATGAGCCACTGCGACTGGTCTAAAAAAATTTCTTCGTTGGGCGAAAAAAAAAAAACCCAGATCATCAAGGACCTGAGGAACAATACCAAAATGTCTACTATTCAGGACATTAGAGTCCCAGAAGGTGAGGAGAAAGAGTATACTGAAATATTGAAAGAAATAATGGAAGCAAACTTCACAAGTTTGACAAAAGACATAAACCAACAGATTCAAGAAGCTCAGTAAACTGCCCCAAACAGGATAAACACAAATCCATGATAAACTCCTGGATTCATCATAATCTAACAGCCAAACACAAAAAGACAGAAAAAATCTTGAAGGCAACCAAAAGGAAATGATGCATTTGTTATGAAGGAAATAATGATTCAAATGGCTGCATATTTCTTTCATATATACATACATATATAAAGAGACAGGTCTTGCTCTATCATCAGGCTGGAATGCAGTGGCAGGATTGCAGCTCACTGCAGCCTTGAACTTCTGGGATCAAGCAATCCTCCTGCCTCCTGACTCTGGCTCTCAGGTAGCTGGGACTACAGGCATGTGCCCCCATGCCCCCAATCTATATTTATTTTATTTTTTTAGAGAAGAGTTCTTGCTATGTTCCCCAGGCTTCTCTTGAACTCCTGGCCTCAAGCAATCCTCCCACTTCAGCCTCCCAACTGAGATTACAGGCACCAGCCACCATGCCTGGCAGCTTCATATTTCTTATCAAAAACCAGAACGAGGGCTGGGTGCGGTGGCTCATGCCTGTAATCTCAGCACTTTGGTAGGCCGAGGCGGGCAGATCACCTGAGGTCCGGAGTTCAAAACCAGCCTGGCCAACATGGTGAAACCCAACCTCTACCAAAAATACAAAAATTAGCTGGGTGTGGTGGTGGATGCCTGTAATCCCAGCTACTCGGGAGGCTGAGGCAGAATTGCTTGAACCCGAGAGGCAGAGGTTGCAGTGAGCCAAGATCGTGCATTGCACTCCAGCCTGGGCAACAAGAGTGAAACTCCATTTCAAAGAAAAAACGAGGCTGGGAGCAGTGGCTCACACCTATAATACCAGCACTTTGGGAGGCCAAAGCAGGTGGATCACCTGAGGTTAGGAGTTCGAGACCAGCCTAGCCAACGTGGTGAAACCTCGTCTCTACTAAAAGTACAAAACATTAGCCAGGCATGGTGGCAGGCCCCTGTAATCCCAGCTACTTGGGAGGCTGAGGCAGGAGAATCACAATCACTTGAACCCAGGAGGCAGAGTTTGCAGTGAGTCAAGGCCGTGCCATTGCACTCCAGCCTGGGCAACAAGAATGAAACTCCATCTCAAAAAAAAAAAAAAAGAAACCATGAGAACTAGAAGGAAGAAGGAAGTGGGATATATTTTTTAAACTGCTAAATGAAAGAACTATAAATACAGTATTATATATCTAGAGAAAATATCCTTCAGTAATGAAGATGAAATAAAGACATTCTCGGATGAAGGAAAACTGAGAGAATTCACAGTAGCAGATCTGCACTAAAAGAATGGTTAAAGGACATTTTACAAAAAGAAAATAATACAACAAAATATGGAAGACCAGAAGGAAGAAAAACATAAATGGTAAATATTTGATTACATATAATAGACTATTCTCCCATTGAGTTCCTTAAAATGTTTGATGTTTGACAGCAAAAGTTTTAAGTTGATGGGGTTTTTATTGTATGTAGATGTAATACATAAGGCAACTACAACATAAAGAGGGATACGAAAGAAACCTACATGGTGGTAAGATTTCAAGACTCCACCTGAAATGGTAAAATACCAATTCTAAATATTAAAAGTTACATGTAGCGGCCAGGAGCGGTGGCTCATGCCTGTAATCCCTGCATTTTGGGAGGCCGAGGCGGGTGGATCACGAGGTCAGGAGATCGAGACCATCCTGGCTAACACGGTAAAACTCCATCTCTACTAAAAACACAAAAATTAGCCAGACATGATGGCAGGTGCCTGTATTCCCAGCTACTTGGGAGGCTGAGGCAGGAGAACAGCATGAACCTGGGAGGCGGAGCTTGCAGTGAGCTGAGACTGCGCCATTGCACTCCAGCCTGGGTGACAGAGTGAGACTCTGTCTCAAAAAAAAAAAAAAAGTTACATGTAGCTGGACATGGTGGCTCACACCTGTAATCCCAGCATGTAAGGAGGCTGAGGCAAGAGGATCACCTGAGGCCAGGAGTTCAAGACCAGCCTGGTCAACATAGTGAGACCCTATCTTTACAAAAAATTAAAAAATTAGCCGGGTTTGGTGGCATATGCCTACAGTCTCAGCTACTCAGGAGGCTGAGGAGGGAGGATCACTTGAGCCCAGGAGTTTGAAGCTGCAATGAGCTGTATTTGTGCCACTGCACTCCAGCCTGGATGACAGAGTTAGACCCCATCTCAAAAAAAAAAAAAGGTTAAGTGTGTATATCTACACGTACACATATGAACACATGTGTACATGTACCACATATATGTGTGTGTATATGTGTGCACACATACATAGAGATCTAGAGAGAGCTCTAGAGTAATCAATAAAAAACCTATATAAAAAGATATAGTCAGAACCTAGTAGATAAATTACAAAGATTAAAATCCAGTACTACAAAAGATTCAAATCATTCAAAGGCAAAACAACAGAATCAACAAGTGATTAAAAAATAAGAGGAACAAAGAAAAAGCACATAAGATGGTAAACCAAATCTAACATAGTAACAATTATATTAAGTGTAAATCGTCTAAAACTGCCAGTTAAAAGACAGAGATTGTCCAAATACAATTTTCTTTTTTTTTTTTTGAGACAGAGTTTCCCTCTGTCGCCCAGGCTGGAGTGCAGTGTCCGGATCTCAGCTCACTGCAAGCTCCACCTCCCGGGTTTACGCCATTCTCCTGCCTCAGCCTCCCAAGTAGCTGGGACTACAGGCGCCTGCCACCTCGCCCGGCTACTTTTTTTATTTTTTAGTAGAGACGGGGTTTCACCGGGTTAGCCAGGATGGTCTCGATCTCCTGACCTCGTGATCCGCCCGTCTCGGCCTCCCAAAGTGCTGGGCTTACAGGCTTGAGCCACCGCGCCCGGCCCCAAATACATTTTAAAAAATGACCCAATTACACGCTGTCTACAAGAAACTCACTGCAAGTATAATGATATAAGTAGGTTAAAAGCATACAGATTAGGAAGTCCCCCTTGGGCGCCCCTCTCTTTCGCAGGAGAGAGAGCTGTTCTTTCTCTCTTTTGCCTATTAAACCTCCACTCTTAACCTCAAAAAAAAAAAAGTACATGGATTAAACTATTCCATATGGTTCTTTAAGGGTGGATACATGACATTATACATTTGTCAAAATCAAAAGAATTGTATAACACAAAGAACAAAAAACCTAATGTAAACTATGGACTTTAGTTCCTAAAAATATATCAAGCTGGGCACAGTAGCTTTGTGCCTGTAATCCCAGCCACTCTGGTGGCTGAAGCAGAAGGATCGCTTGAGCCAGGGAGTTAGAGGCTACAGTGAGTCATGATCACACCACTGCACTCCGGCCAGGGCAACAGAGTAAGGTTCTCTTTTCTTTTCTTTTTTTTTTTTTGAGATGGGAGTCTCACTCTGCTGCCCAGGCTGGAGGGCAGTGGCACAATCTCGGCTCACTAAGGTTCTGTCTCTTTAAAAATAATAATACATCAATATTAGTTTATCAGTTTTAACATATGAACCATACTAACACAAGATGCTAATAATAGGGGACACTACTGTGTGTATGGAAGACAGTGGGTGGCATATGGGAACTCTGTACTTTCTGCTCAATTTTTCTGTAAACTTACAACTGTTCTAAAAATGAAAGTATATTAATTTTTTTTTTTTGAGATGGAGTTTCACTCTTGTTGCCCAGGCTGGAGTGCAATGGCACAATCTCGGCTCACCACAACCTCCGCCTCCTGGGTTCACGCAATTCTCCTGCCTCAGCCTCCCAAGTAGCTGGGATTACAGGCATGCGCTACCACACGCGGCTAATTTTGTATTTTTACTAGAGACAGGGTGTCTCCATGTTGGTCAAGCTGCTCTCAAACTCCCAAACTCAGGTGATCCGCCCACCTCGGCCTCCCAAAGTGCTGGGTTTAGTGGCGTAAGCCACCATGCCAGGCCTAATTTTTTTTTTTTTTTGAGACTAGGTCTCCATCACCTAGGCTGGCGTGAAGTGGTGCAATCATGGCTCACTGCAGCCTCAACCTCCCAGGCCCCAGGAATCTTCATACTTCAGTCTCCCAAACAGTTGAGACCACAGGCATGTACCACCATTGCCCAGCTATTTTTTTTTAAGAGGCAGGGTTGCCCTATGTTCCTCCACCTAGTCTCGAACTCATGGCCTCAAGCGATCTTCCCACCTCAGCCTTCCAAAGGGCCGAGATTACAGGCATAGCCACAGTGCCTGGCTAGTCTATTAAATTTAAAAAGTAATAGAAAAAGGTATACCATATTAAACACTAACCAAAAAAAGGCCAGAATTTTAATCTTAGACAAAGTATACATCGGATCAAAGAAAATTACCAGGGATAAAGAGGAATATTACATAATGATAATAATTCACCAAGAAGACATAATTTTAATATCTAGGCACCTAATAAAAGAACTTCAAAATACACAAACAAAAACCGAGAACTAAAAGGAAAAGTAGACAAATGCACAATTACAATGGGATATTTCAACACCTCTCTCTCAGAAATAGAACCATTGGACAGAAAAAAAAAAAGCAAGGATATAAAAGAACCGAATACTCTGGGTTCAGGAATTTGTTTTAGAAAAAAAAAAAAATTAAAAAAAAAAAAAAAAAAAAGACCTGAACATCATCAACCAATAGGATCTTACTGACATATATGGAACACTCCAACTGAAAACAGAATACGCATTATTTTCAGGTGCTCATGGAGCATTCACCAAGGTAGATCATATCTTGAGTTATAAAACAACCTTAACAAATGTAATGGAATCAAAATTATACCAAGTATATCCTCTAATTATAATGAAATTATATATATATATATATATATATTAGCCAGGCAAGGTGGTGCATGCCTGTGGTCCCAGCTTCTTGGGAAGATCACCTGAGCCTGGGAGGTCAAGGTTGTAGTGAGCCATGATGGCAGCAATGTACTCCAGCCTGGGCAACAGAACAAGACCCTGTCTCAAAAAAAAAAAAAAAAAGAGAGAGAGAGAAGGAAAGCGAAGGGAAGGGGAAGGGAGAGAAAGAGACAAAGAAGAGAAAGAAGAAAGAAGGAGAGAGGGAAGGGGAGGGAAGAGGATGAAAGGAGAGGAGAGGATTTCTGCTGTTTAAGCCACCTAGTGGTATTTTGCAACGGCAGCTGAAGCTAATACAAGTAGAAAGCTCTTGTGTCAATAATCTAACTTTTCATCTTAAGAAACTAAAAAGAGGAGAACAAAATACATTCAAAGGAATCAGAATGAAGGTAATAATAAAAAGCAAAAATCAATAACATTGAAAACAGGAAAAAATATGAAACAAACAAAAAACTGGTTCCTTCAAAGGATAAATAAAATTGATAAATCTCTAGCAGACTCAGATAAACAAACTGTGGTACACTCATACAACAGAATTATACTCAGCAATAAAAAGGAATGAACTGGCCAGGCATGGTGGCTCACTCCTATAATCCCAGCATTTTGGGAGGCTGAGGTGGCCAGATCACTTGTGTCCAGGAGTTCAAGGCCAGCCTGGGCAACATAGTGAGACCCCATATCTACAAAAACTACAAAAATTAGCAGGCGTGGTGGCATGGCTGTAGTCCCAGCTACTCAGGAAGTTAAGGCAGGAGGAACACTTGAGTCCAGGAGGTCGATGCTGCAGTGAGCTGTGATTGCACCACTGCACTCAGCCTGGGCAACAGAGTGAGACCTTGTCTCAAAAAGAAAAAAAAAAAAGTACTACTAATATAAGGAACAAGTCGGATGAATCTCAAAGACATTATGCTGAGTGAAAGAAGTCAGTCTCAAAATGTCATATACCGGCCAAGTGCAGTGGCTCACGCTTATAATAATCGCAGCACTTTGGGAGGCTAAGACGGGCACATCGCTTGAGCCCAGGAGTTCAAGATTAGTCTACTAATATATATGCATGTATTAGTCTGGGCAACATGGTGAGGCCATTTCTCTACTAAAAATACAAAAATTAGCTGGGCATGGTGGCGATCACCCGAAGTCCCAGCTACTTGGGAGGCTGAGATGGGAGGATTGCTTGAATTCGGGAGGCAGAGGTTGCAGTGAGCCAAGATTGTGTCACTGCACTCCAGCCTGGACAGAGTGAGACTCTTGTCTCAAAAAACAAACAAAAAGTTATATACGGTGTGATGCCATTTACACGGCATTCTGGAAAAAAGGCAAAATTATAAGGACAATAAACATAGTGGCTGCCAGAGTCTGGGGGTAAGTGGAGGGAATGAACTACAAGGGGCAAAAGGTAACCATCTGAGATGACGAAAATATTTTATATTTGGATCGTGATGGTGGTTACAAGATTGTAAATGTTTGTAAAAATCTGCAGAACTGTTCACCTAAAAGGGTAAGAGTTATTCAAGTAAATTATATACAATAAATGAGACTTTTATTATTTTTAATAAAATATATATTTTTTATCAGAGATGGGGTCTTACTATACTGACCAGGCTGGTCTTGAATTCCTGGCCTCAAGTGATCCTCTCATCTTGGCCTCCCAAAGTGCTGGGATTATAGGAATGAGCCACAGTGCCCAGCCAAATGAGACTTTTAAAAATAATAACCAAGTGGGGGTAAGCAATGTGTAGAGTCATAGATTAAACAAGAACAGTAGAATGTTGATGATTATGAAGGGTACATGAGAGAGTTCATTATAATATTAAAAATTGACTTTATATGTTTGAAATTTTTTATAAAGGAAAAAAGGAGGGTCAGAAGAACCAACAAAGGAGACTAAGAAAAAATGGCCAATGAGAAAAGACAATATAGTGTTTTGGAAGCCAAATGAAAAAGCATTTTAAAGAGAAGAAGGTGATGCACTGCATCAAGTACTGATATGTCAAATGAAATGAGAATTTTTATCTGATTACTGGATGTAGGAATAGAGAGTGGTGGTGAAAGCCTAATGGGAGTAGGTATAAGAAAGAAAAAGGAGAGAAATTGGGGATAGCAAGAATAAACAACTCTTTCAAACAACTTTGTTGTAAAATGAAATTGGCTGATAGCTGCAGGACGGAGGGGATAAAGAAGGGATTTATAAGATGGGACAAATTACAACAAAACTTAATGCCGATGTTCCTTCACAAAGTTACTTTATTTATTTATTTTTTTGAGACAGGGTTTGGCTGTCACCCAGGCTGATACAAAGTTACTCTCTTAAAGGATCATTTACAAAATCCATATATTAGTATGAAAAGACCTCCAGGATACATTAAGTGATAAAAGCAAGGCTGGGCACCAAGGCTTATGCCTGTAATCTCAGCACTTTGGGAGGCCGAGGCAAGAGGATCACCTGAGGTCAGTTCAAGACCAGCCTAGCCAACATGGTGAAACCCTGACTCTACTAAAAATACAAAATATAGCTGGGCATGGTGGCACATGCCTGTAATACCAGCTACTTGGGAGGCTGAGGCAAAATAATTGCTTGAACCCAGGAGGTGGAGGTTGCAGTAAGCCAAGATCATGCCACTGCACTCCAGCCTAGGTGATAGAGAAAGACTCCACCTCAAAAAAAAAAAAAAAAAAAAAAGGTAATAAAATGAAGTTACATTTGCCAAAATCCCCTTTTGAGAACTTGTGTAGTCCAGGCACTGTTCTAAGCACTTTATTTTCTATTTTTTTACTTAGAGACAATGTCTCACTCTGTCACCCAGGATGGAGTGCAGTGGCAATAATAACTCACTGCAATCTCAGGCTCCTGGGCTCAAGGGATCCTCCTGCCTCAGCCTCCAAAGTAACTTGGACTACGGGCACACGTCACCACACGAGGCTAAATTTTTGTTATTATTTGTTTTTTTTGGTAAACAAAAACTTGTTTACCACTTGTTGCCCAGGCTAGTCTCGAACTTCTGACCTCAAGCGATCCTCATCCTCCCAAGTGCTGGGAGGCGTGAATCACTTTGCCAAACCTATCCTAAGCACTTTATTTATTTATTATTTTTTTGAGACGGAGTCACACTCTGTCGCCCAGGCTGGAGTGCAATGGTGCAATCTCAGCTCACTGCAACCTCTGCCTCCGAGTAGCTGGCATTACAGGTGTGAGTCACTGTGCCTGGCTATTTCTTTAATTTTTAGTAGAGATGGGCTTTTGTCATGTTGGCCAGGCTGGTCTCGAACTCCTGACCTAAGGTGAGCTGCCCGCCTTGGCCTCCCAAAGTGCTGGGATTACAGGTGTGAGCTACCGTGCTCAGCTATTTTTTGTTTTTTGTTTTTTTGAAATGGAGTTTCATTCTTGTTCCCCAGGCTGGAGTACAACAGTGCAGTCTCGGCTCACTGCAACCCCCGCCTCCCACATTCAAGCAATTCTCCTGCCTCAGCCTCCCGAGTAGCTGGGATTACAGGCATGCATCACCACGCCCAGCTAATTTTGTATTTTTCATAGAGATGGGGTTTCTCCATGTTGGTCAGCCTGGTCTCAAACTCCTGACCTCAGGTGATCCTCCTGCCTCAGCCTCCCAAAGTGCTGGGATTACAGGCATGAGCCACTGCGCCGGCCTTATTTTTTCTATTTTTAGTAGAGATGGCATTTTGCCATGTTGGCCAGGCTGGTCTCAAACTCCTGATCTCAGGTGATCCACCTGCCTTGGCCTCCCAAAGTGCTGGGATTACAGGTGAGAACCACCATGCCCGGCATCACTGCACTCCAGCATAGGCAACAGAGTGAGATCCTGTCCCAAAAAACAACAACTAGAAAACAAACAAACAAACACCTATGTGCTATCCATGCCAAACATGAAACAATTATGCCAAAGGACATCCAGTTAGCATACCACATACATGAAGAACGTGGTAAGAATCCACTGCAGGCTGGGCATGGTGGCTCATGGCTGTAATCCCAGCACTTTGGGAGGCTAAGGCAGGATGATCACTTGAGGCCAGGAGTTTAAGGCTGCAGTGAACTATGATCATGCCACTGCACTCCAGCCTAGGTGACAGAGCAAGACCCTGTCTAAAAAAAAGAAAAATAAAAAATCCACTATGATGACAGATGTTTCATCCTAAGGAAAAAAAAATCTTTTTCCTGTTATTGGTAGTTCTGATTGTTCTATATTTTCTTCTGTGGAGTCAAAAGGTATCAAAATATATCACTGTAAGTGGAAAAGTGAGAAACAGAAACCAGCTTGGCGCAGTGGCTCATGCCTATAATCTCAACACTTTGGGAGGTTGAAGCATGAGTTTCGATTGAGCCCAGGAGTTCAAGATCAGCCTGGGCAACATGGCAAGACCTCGTCTCCCTTGTCTCTATTAAAAAATAAAGAAGGCCAGGTGTGGTGGCTCACACCTGTAATCTCAGCACTTTGGGAGGCCAAGGCAGGAGGAACACTTGAGCTTGAGAGTTCAAGAGAAGCCTGGGAAACCAGTGAAACCTCATCTCTATGAAAAATAGGGCCGGGCACGGTGACTCATGCCTGTAAACCCAGTACTTTGGGAGGCCAAGGCAGGTGAATCATCTGAGGTCAGGAATTGAAGACCAGTCTGGCCAACATGGCAAAACCCTGTCTCTACTAAAAATACAAAAATGTGCCAGGTATAGTGGCACACGCCTGTAATCCCAGCTACTCAGGAGGCTGAGGCAGGAGAATCGCTTGAACCTGGGAGGCAAAGGTTGCAGTGAGCCAAGATTGTGCCACTATACTCTAGCCTGAGCGACAGAGTGAGACTCCGTTTAAAAAAAAAAAAAAAAAAAATTAGCCAGGCATGGTGGCACACACCTGTAGTCTCAGCTACTCAGGAAGCTAGGGCAGGAAGATCACTTGAGCCCAGGAGGTTGAGGCTGCAGGCTGCCATGAGCCATGATCACACCACTGCACTCCAACCTGAGCAACAGAGGGAGACACTGTTTCAAAACAAATAAGCAGAAATCAAGTAGTATTGGCTGTTTTTCCATTTTCATTTATGTGTGAATTTTTAATATAAATTTGGGTACATAAAGCATTAATGCAAGTCAAAATGTTTCAGTGAACAAGTTTCAGGAGTTCAATTCTAATTATAAATAAACTTGTTGAATTTTTCTGGATAATGCCAGAATTTGGATTTTTTGAAAATCAAGGCCAGGTGTGGTAGCTCACGCCTGTAGTCCCAGCACTTTGGGAGGCCGAGGCGGGCAGATCACGAGGTCAGGAGATCGAGACCATCCTGGCTAACACAGTGAAACCCTGACTCTACTAAAAACACAAAAAAATTAGCCAGGTGTGGTGGCAGGCGCCTGTAGTCCCAGCTACTCAGGAGGCTGAGGCAGGAGAATGGTGTGAACCCAGGAGGCAGAGCTTGCAGTGAGCCAAGATCTCGCCACTGCTCTCTAACCTAGGTGACAGAGCGAGACTCCGTCTCAAAAAAAAAGAGAATCAAGTACATTTCTTACTGTTGGCAACTAAACAGTGTTTGCAGCATTTTTATCATGCAGTTAATTCCATCCATTCACTATGTTTTCCTAATTCAGTTGTCCTACATCCAAGTACATGGTTTGCTTTTTGCTTTTTTTTTTGAGATAGTCTCGCTCTGTCACCCAGGTTGGAGTGCAGTGGCACGATCTCGCCTCACTACAACCTCTGCCTCCCAGGTTCAAGCCATCCTCCTGCCTCAGCCTCCCGAGTAGCTGGGACTACAGGCACGCGTCACCACGCCCAGCTAATTTTCTGTATTTTTAGTAGAGACGGGGTTTCACCATATTAGCCAGGATGGTCTCGATCTCCTGACCTCATGATCCGCCTGCCTCAGCCTCCCAAAGGGCTGGGATTACAGGTGTGAGCCACAGTGCCTGGCCAGTACATGGTTTTAATGTTATCTATCTTCTGTGCTGTTCCTGTAAGTTTGCTATTAAAATACATTAAACTCGGCTGGGCGGGGTGGCTCAAGCCTGTAATCCCAGCACTTTGGGAGGCCGAGACGGGCGGATCACGAGGTCAGGAGATCGAGACCATCCTGGCTAACCCGGTGAAACCCCGTCTCTACTAAAATACAAAAGCTAGCCGGGCGAGGTGGCAGGCGCCTGTAGTCCCAGCTACTCCGGAGGCTGAGGCAGGAGAATGGCGTGAACCCGGGAGGCGGAGCTTCCAATGAGCTGAGATCCGGCCACTGCACTCCAGCCGGGCGACAGAGCGAGACTCCGTCTCAAAAAAAATAAAATAAAATAAAATAAAATACATTAAACTCAGCTGGGCACAGTGGCTGATGCCTGTAATCCCAGCACTCTGGGAGGCTGAGGTGGGCAGATAATCTGAGGTCAGGAGTTTGAGACCAGCCTGGCCATGGTGAAATCCCATCTCTACTAAAAATACAAAAATCAGCCAGGCATAGTGGTGTATGCCTATAGTCTCAGCTACTCAGAAAGTTGAGGCAGGAGAATCGCTTGAACCCGGGAGGCAGAGATTGCAGTGAGCCAAGATCATGCCACTGCACACCAGAATGGGCGACAGAGCAAGACTCCGTCTCAAAAAAAATAAAAATAAAATACATTGAACTAATAAATAAGATAATTCAACTTTAATAACAACAATACAAAAATGGGAGGAGACCGTGTTGAAACTAGGTGTTGGATTCATGGAAGTTAAACTATTCTCTATTGTTATTTATTTTTAAATTCCCGTAAGAAAATTTTTGAAAAGAAAAAAAAGCTTACATGAGCAAAGAGAGATGAAGCCTGAGATAAACTTCCAAAACTTCTTCCGTATCTGGATGGCAAATAAAACTACATCAAATAGTCAGGCATGATAGTTACCCTCTAATCCCAGCTACTTGGGAGGCTGAGACGGGAGGATACCTCGAGCCCAGGAGTTCAAACTGCAGAGAGCTATGATTGCACCACTGCACTCCAGATGGGGCAACAGAGCAAGACCTCACTCAAAAAATAACCAAAACCAAAAACAAACAACTACATCAAATGTCTGAAGAATGAGAACTCACGCCTATAATCTCAACACTTTGGGAGGCCAAAGTGGGAGGATCGCTTGAGCTCAGGAGTTCAAGACCAGCCTGGGCAACATAGGAAGACCCCGTCTCTACATAAAATTTAAAAATTAGCTAGGCATTGGCCAGGTGCGGTGGTTCACACCTGTAATCCCAGCACTTTGGGAGGCCAAGAAGGGTGGATCACAAAGTCAGGAGTTCGAGACCAGCCTGGCCAAGATGGTGAAACCCCATCCCTACTAAAAATACAAAAATTAGCCAGGTATGGTGGCGGGTGCCTGTAATCCCAGCTACTCGAGAGCCTGAGGCAAAGAACTGCTTGAACCTTGGAGGCGGAGGTTGCAGTGAGCCAAGACCATGAGCGCCACTGCACTCCAGCCTGGGTGACAGAGTGAGACTCTGTCTCAAAAAATAAAAATAAAATACAAAATTAGCTAGGCGCTCACCTGTGGTCCCAGCTACTCAGGGGACTGAGGTGGAAAGATTGCTTGAGCCCAAGCGGTTGAGGCTAGAGCGAGCCATGATGGCACCACTGTACTCTAGCCTGGGCAACACAGCAAGATCCTGTCTGATTAAAGAAAAAAAAAGGTCTAAAGAATGAAAAAAGAGATGTAGAACGAAGAGCTGCTGGTGACTCTGACAGGAAAAATCTGCTTATGTGATGAATAAGACATAATCTGAATTAAGCAATAATTAAGACTAAAAAACAATAGTGTTCATTCACATCAACAGGATATAAAGGGAAGCAGTAAGTAAGACCTGTGGATGGTGAGTACTGAGGGAGTATGTGCCATTTCTATAGCATGTAGCAGATGGAGAAATCATAAAGAAAATGTCAGCATTTCATTTTAGCAAGACTTTCTACTTCTCCCAGCTGAGAGATTTTCTCTAGGTAAAGTACAAAAACTAATAGTAACTAATTGTCAGACCTTCTACTCACTAATTACGTAACAAGCAAGCTACTACTCTTCCTGTTTGAATGTCATATATAAAATGAGGTAACTCTATCTGTCTCACAAGATATTATAAAAATTAGAAACAAATCACTAACACACTATGTGATTTGTACATGGCACAGAGTAGGCACTTAATAAATTGCAGTCAGTATTGTTATTACTGACTTTATATGAAAAAAAGTCATCATGAGACTCAGGAATGATATAAGGATGCTCACCATCACCATCTCTATTCATTATTGAATGGGAAGGCTTAGACAAAAGAAATAAGACATAAAAAGCAAAGAAGGTGTAATTAAAAAGAAACAAAACTTTCCTAAATTTAACCAATGTGGCTGTCTAGTACCCAAGAAAATCTAAGTACCAAACATTTAGCATTTAAAAGAATTCAGCTGAAATGAAAATCAATGTACTAAAATTAACAGTGTATCTATATTCTAACAGTAGAAAAAGGAAATACAATAATTAACAAAGCTACTTAGGTTATGGGAGGCTGAGGCAGGAGAATCACTTGAACCCAAGAGGCAGAGGTTGCAGTGAGCCAAGATGGCACCACTGCACTCCAGCCTGGGCAACAGAGCAAGACTCCACTTCTAGGGAAAAAAGATCTTCAATGAAAAATTTATGAAATGTTATTGAAGGGTATAAATAACCCAAATAAATGGAATCATAGATCGTATCTCTGGCTAGAAAGACTCAATATGGCAAAGCCAGTTCTGCCATGTCAATCTTTACATTCAGTTCAATTCCAACAAAAATGTCAATGGAGTTTAAGTAAGATGAACAAGGAAGGAAAATCTGCCATACTCGGCAAAGCCTTTTTTTTTTTTTTTTTTTTT
>NW_016819378.1:266414-295816 GCF_001698545.2 Rhinopithecus bieti | reverse complement strand
CCGCCCGCCTCGGCCTCCCAAAGTGCTGGGATTACAGGCGTGAGCCACTGCGCCTGGCCGATGGCCACTTTTTCATTTGAAAACTTCTCTTTTCCAGATGAAAGACCCCAAGGCTTATCACCCTGAGTCCATTGTGGTTTTGTTTTGTTTTGTTGGGGGTGGTTTTTTGTTTGTTTTTTGAGATGGATTCTCTGTCACCCAGGCTGGAGTGCAGTGGCATGATCTCAGCTCACTGCACCTCTGCCTCCTGCGCTCGGTCGATTCTCCTGCCTCAGCCTCCTGAGTAGCTGGAACTACAGGTGCATGCTACCACACCCAGCTAATTTTTGTTTTTTTGTAGACATGGGGTTTCACCACGTTGGCCAGGCTGGCCTCAAATTCCTAACCTCAAATGATCTACCCGCCTCAGACTCCTATAAAGTGCTGGGATTACAGGTGTGAACCACTGTGCCCAAGGCATAGGCTTCTTATATAGTAATTAAGACGTGGGAATTAAGCAGATCAATGGGAAAAGAATAGAGATTCTGTACATGCCCCAAAACTTGATTATATTAGAGGCATAATTAAATACAATGCCAGATGTGTTGGGGCAACTAGTTATCCATATAGAAAAAATCAGAGCGCTATTCGCATCACACACAAATATAAATTTCAGGTAGATTAAAGACCTACACATGAAAAGTAAATCCTTAAAATGTTCAAAAACAAATATACAAGATTCTTTATGACCACAGCATAAAGAAGGATTTCTTGAATAAGAATTAGCACAAACCAGAAAAAAAATTGAAACTTTTGATGACTTCAAAATTGAAAACTTCTATACAATTTTAAAAATTCATAAACAGTTAAAAAATAAGCTACAGGCTGCAAGTTTTTTTGTGAAACATACATATAGGACAAATAATTGGTACTCAGTATATACAAAGAATTACAAACCAAAAGAAAAGACAAGTAAGTAATTAGAAAACTTGGCAAAGACTAAAATTAGAAACCCAAATAACTGACTAATAATAAAGAGAAATTCATCTTCTCCTAGGAATTAGGAAAACACAAATTAAAACCAAAATTTCATGTCACACCCAAGAGACCATCAAAACTTAAAATAAGTCTTACAATTTCCATGTAGTGATATATCAATAAATTGTTCATTTTATTGTTGAGTTATATACCATTGAATAGATAAAGCATAATTTATTCATTTACATGTTGAGGAATATCTGGGTTGTTTCCAATTTTTTATTTATTTTATTTTTTTTAGATATGGGGTCTTGTTATGTTGCTCAAGCTAGCCTCCAACTCTTGGACTCCAGGATCCTCCCACCTCACCCTCCCGAAGAGCGAGGAACTATAGGCGTGTGCCACCATACCCAGCTACTTCTAATTTTTAACTACTACTAATAGAGCAGGTGTAAAAAATCATATATAAATCTTGACATGGACATATGGATTCATTTCTCTTGCATAAAGACATAGAGGGAGAATGGGTGTCTCCTATGGTAAGAATATGTTTTTTTATTTTTTTGAGAGAGAGTCTCGCTCTGTCGCCCAGGCTGGAGTGCAGGGGTAACCTCCACCTCCGGGTTCAAGCAATTTTCTGACTCAGCCTTCTGAGTAGCTAGGATTACAAGCGCAAACCACCACACCCAGCTAATTTTTGTATTTTTAGTAGAGACAGGGTTTCACCATGTTGGCCACGCTGGTCTTGAACTCCTGACCTCAGGTATCTGCCCACCTCAGCCTCCCAAAGTGCTGGGATTACAGGCGTAAGCCATCGCGCCTGGCCTAATTTTTTCTTTTTTCTTTCTTTTTTTTTTTTTAAGTGGTTGCACCATCTTTCTTATCAGTAACATGAGAGTTCGAACTGCTCCACAGTCTCATCATTTGGCATGGCCAGACTTTTTGTTTGATGGGGGTTTTTTTTGTTGTTGTTTTTGAGACAGAGTCTCACTCTGTCACGCAGGCTGGAGTGCAGTAGTGCAATCTCAGTTCATGTAAACTCTGGCTCCCAGGTTCAAGCGATTCTCATTTCTCAGCCTCCAGAGTTGCTGGGACCACAGATGTGGGCCACCATACCCAGCTACTTTTTTGTATTTTTAGTAGCGATGGGGTTTCACCATGTTGGCCAGGCTGATCTCGAACTCCTGGCCTCAAGTGATTCACCTGCCTCAGCCTCCCAAAGTGCTGGGATTACAGGAGTGAGCCACTGCGCCCTGCCTGCATTTTCTTAATGACTAATACTGAACATCTTTTCAGGTGTTCATTTTTCAATCCTGTATCTTGTCTGGCTAAATGTTTGTTCACATCTCTTGTCCATTTTTTAACTGAATTATTTTCTTATTGATGAATTCTAAGAGTTCTTCATACATTCTACATATGAGTATTTTCTAAAACTTACATTTTCTGCCAGTAAGAAACTTGCATTTTCATTTTCTTAACAGTGTCTTTAATAGAGAATTTTATTTTCGAGACAGGGTCTTGCTCTATTTCCCAGGTTGGAATGCAGTGGGATGATCACAGCTCACTGCAGCCTCGACCTCCCAGACTCAAGCGATTCTCCCACCTCAGCCTCCTGAGAAGCTGGGATTATAGGCATGTGCCACTATGCCAGGCTAGATTTTTGTTTGTTGTTTGCTTTTCCTTAGTAGAGTCTGCCTCCACCTCCCACAGTGCTGGGATTACAGGCATAAGCCACCACACCCGGATCTATGATCCATTTTGAGTTAATTTTTTGATGTAAGTTTGAAGGTTTTAATATGGTTTATCCAATTGTTTAAGAAACACGTCTTAAAAAGTCATCTCTTTCCCACTGAAACGACTTGGCAACTCTGTCAAAAATCAACTAACATGCTTATTTCACATACCATTTTAATTAATGAACTTTTATAGTAAGTCTTGAAATCAGGAAGTTTAAGTCTTCCAACTGTAATCTTCATTTTCAAACTTGTTTTGTCTATTCTAGACCCTTTGTGCTTTCAGACAAATTTTGTCAGTTGGAATTGTATTGAATCTATGGACATGGGAAGAATTTTAAAATATCAAGTGTTCTGATCCAGAAGCAATGTTTTGATCCATAAGCAATGGCATTGCAAGTGTCTTGTCAAATTCAGCCTTGAGTATTTCATATTTTTATGCTATTTGTACATGGTATGTTTTATCGATTTCAGATTGCTCTTGCTAGCATATAAACATATAATGGATTTTTATATATTGACTTTGTAATCTGCAACCTTCCTATATTTTTCTAGTTTTATACATTTTATGATACTCTACATACATGATGCTATCCTCTGCAGTGGGAAAACTTTTTTTCTCTTTTCAATCTCATGCCTTTTACTGTTTCCCTCATCCGCTTACTTAGTACACTGACCAGAACCATCAATGCTATGTTGAAAACAATTGGTAAGAGCAAACACCTATGCCTTTTTCTTATTTGTAGGGGCAGAGAATTCAGTATTACCACTAAGTATTATATTAGCTGTAGGTTTTTCATAAATGCCCTCTATCAGTTGAAGACATTTCCTTCTCATTTATTCAGTTTTAACATGAATGAAGCCTGAATTTTCTTTTTTTTTTTTTTTTTAAACCCAGTGGTTCTTAAGGAAGCTGAATTTTGTCAAATGCTTTTTCGGCTTCTATTGAGATGATCGTGGGTTATTTTTTCAGTGTGTTAATAAAGAATTAAATTGAATTCTGAATGTTAAATGAACCTTGAATTTCTGTGATAAACCCTACTTGATCATGATGTATTGTCCTTTTTAACGTATCATTAGCTTTGATTTACTAAACTTTGTTAAAGATTTTTGTAGCCATGTACACAAGAAAATTTGGAAGTTTTCCTATATCTTTATCTGGTTTTGGAATCAGAGTAAGGTTGGGCTCATAATATGAGTTGGGCAGTGTTCCTCCATATTCTTCAAAAGTTTATGCAGAAATGGTATGTCTTAAATTCTCGATAGACTTCAGCAGTAAAACCATTTGACCCTGTGGGTGAGTTTTTAAACTATAATTTCTCTAGTAGATATAAACCTATTCAGGTTGTGTGTGTGTGTGTGTGTGTGTGTGTGTGTGTTTTATGAGCTTTAGCAGTTTGTGTCTTTCATGAAATTTGTCCATTTAATACAAATAGTAAAATCTGGTCGGGCGTGGTGTCTCATGCCTGTAATCCCAGCACTTTGGGAGGCTGAGGCAGGCGGATTACAAGGTCAGGAGATCGAGACCATCCTGGCTAACACGATGAAACTCCATCTCTACTAAAAATACAAAAAAATTAGCCGGGCGTGGCAGCAGGCGCCTGTAGTCCCAGCTACTCGGAAGGCTGAGGCAAAAAAATGGCATGAACCAAGGAGGCGGAGCTTGCAGTGAGCCGAGATTGTGTCACTGCACTCCAGCCTGGGCAACAGAGCAAGACTCCCTCCGTCTCAAAAATAAATAAATAAATAAATAAATAAATAAATAAATAGTAAAATTTATTGGCATAGAATGGCTTATGATAGGCCAGGTGCGGTGGCTCTCCCCTGTAATCCCAGCACTTTGGGAGGCTGAGGCAGGTGGGTGAATCACCTGAGGTCAGGAATTTGAGACCAGCCTGGCCAACATGGCAAAACCCCATCTCTACTAAAAATACAAAACTTAGCTGGGCGTGGTGGCACATGCCTGTAGTCCCAGCTACTTGAGAGGCTGAGGCAGGAGAATCGCCTGAACCCAGGAGGCGGTGGTTGCAGTGAACCAAGATCACACCACTGCACTCTAGCCTGGGTGACAGAGCAAGACTCCATCTCAAGAAAAAAAAAAAAGAATGGTTCATGATATTCAATGCCTGGAAAATCAGTGATGTTCTCTCTCTCTCATTCATACCTGATACTGGTAAGGCATGTCTTCTCTCTTCCTTTCCTAGTAACTCTGGCTAAAAGTTCAATTTTGTCAATCTTAAAGAACAAACTTTCAGTTTTGCTCATTTTTCTGTTTTTTGGCTTTTTAGTTCATTAATTTTTGCTCTGGTCTTCACAATTTCCTATCCTTTGCTTACTTTTAGCTTGCTCTTCTTTTCTAATTTCTTAAGGTCAATGATTTCAGATTTTTCTGCTTCCTAATATAACTATTTAATGCTATAAACTTCCTTTAAGTACTTCATTAATTACATCCCACAAATTTTTCCATGTCATGTTGCCATTTTCATTCTGTTAACATTTTCTAACTTCCCTTATTAATTCTTTTTTGACAGAGTTTCAGAGTGTGTTAGGTTTCCAAATATTTGGGGATTTTCCAGATATTTTCATGTTACTCATTTCTTTTTTTTTTTTAAGACAGAGCTTCTCTCTGTCACCCAGGCTGGAGTGTAGTGGCGAGATCTGGGATCATTTCAACCCCTGCCTCCCAGATTCAAGCAATTCTCCTGCCTTAGCTTCCCGAGTAGCTGGGACTACAGGTGTGTGACGCTACGCCCAGCTTATTTTTTTTTTTTTTTCTATTTTTAGTAGATATGGGGTTTTGCCATGCTGGCCATGCTGCTCTTGAACTCCTGACCTCAACTGATCCGCCCACCTCGGCCTCCCAAAGTGCTGCGATTACAGGCGTGAGCCACCGCGCCCAGCCAAATTTAGGATTTAAATATACAAAGTATGTTTTGTCATAAAGGTATTTAGTTAGAAATTAGTAATAGAGACCGGGTGCAGAAGCACACGCCTGTAATCCTAGTACTTTGGGAGGTCAAGTTGGGCAGATCACTTGAGGCCAGAAGTTTGAGACCAGGCTGGCCAACATGGCAAAACCCTATGTCCACTAAAAATACAAAAAAAAAAAAATAGCTGGGCATGGTGGTGTGCACCTGTACCAGCTACTTTGGAGGCTTACGCAGGAGAATCAGTTGAACCTAGGAGGTGGAGAGTGCAGTGAGCCAAGATGGCACCACTGCACTCCAGCCTGGGCGCCAGAGTGAGACTCCATCTCGGGGGGAGGGAGGGAAGCTAAATTTATTGAAACTTATTTTATGGCCCAAGATATGGTCTATTGTAGTAAACAGTCTATGAACATCAGTAAAGAATGTGTATCATGCTGTTGTTGGAGCGGTTAAGTGTTAACTGGGTTAATTACTGATTTGTTTTTTACTTATTCTACCAATTATTTAGGGAGTGGTGTTGAAACCTCCAACTATATTATCCTCCCACCTCAGCACCCTGAGTAGCTGGGACTACAGGCACACGCCACCACGCCTGGCTTGTTTTTTTTTTTTTTTGAGACGGAGTCTCACTCCGTCACCTAGACTGGAGTGCAATGGTGCGATCTCGGCTCACTGCAACCTCTGCCTCCTGGGTTCAAGCAATTCTCCTTCATCAGCCTCCTGAGTAGCTGGGACTACAGGCGCCCATTACCACGCCCATCTAATTTTTGTATTTTTAGTAGAGGCGATGATCCACATGTTGGCCAGGCCGCTCTTGAACTCCTGATCTCAAATGATTCACCCACTTCGGCCTCCCAAAGTGCTGGGATTACAGGCGTGAACCACCGCACCCGGTCCCCTGGCTAATTTTTGAACTTTTTTATAGAGATGGTGTTTCGCCATGCTGCCCAAGCTGGTCTTGAATTCCTGAACTCAAGTGATCCACCTGCCTTTTCTTCCCAAAATGCTAGGTATAGGTGTGCACCACACCTGCTTCATATATTTGGAACTATTACTAAATGTATAAACATTTATGATCATTGTCCTCTTGAAGAACTGACTCCTTTTGCATCATTAAATAAGCTGCTTATATCCATGGTAATTTTTCTTGTTCTGAAATCTACTTTAATATTAATACAGTAAAATCTTGATTTCTTCTAATTGCTGTTTGCATGGTATATCGTCTTTCATCCTTCTACTTTTAGTCTGTGTATTTAAATATATTTAAAAGTTTCTTGCAGACAGCATGAGGCTGGGTCTTGCTTTTAGATGCAAGATAATTTTCACCTATTGGTAGTGGTGATTAGATTGTTTGTATTTACATTATTGATATGGTTGGATTTAAATCGACCACACTTGTCCAATATGTTCATTTTCCTTCTTCTCTTATCTTTTAGATTAATTAAGCATTCTTATGATTCAATTTTATCTCCTTTATTGGCTTACTAGCTATACCTCTTTGCTTTTTTAAGAAGTGGTTTATTTAGCATATACTTTTATCATAATTTATCTTGAAGTAATATACCACTTCATATATAAGAATCGTAAAACAATATACAGTTGACTCTTGAACAACACAGGTTTGAACTGCACAGGTCCACTTATATGTGAATTGTTTTCAGTAAATATATATGTGTGTGTGTGTTTTGTTTTGTTTTGTTAAGACAGAGTGTCACTCTTGTCGCTCAGGCTGGAGTGTAGTGATGTGATCTCAGATCACTGCAACCTCTGCCTCCCGGGTTCAAGCGATTCTCCTGCCTCAGTCTCCCTAGTAACTGGGATTACAGGCATGCACCACCATGCCTGGCTAATTTTGAATTTTTAGTAGAGACAGGATTTCACCATGTTGGCCAGTCTGGTCTCGAACTCCTGACCTCAGGTGATCAACATGCCTCGGCCTCCTAAAGTGCTAGGATTATAGGCATGAGCCACTGTGCCTGGTCTCAGTAAATATACTGGGAATTTTTTTGGAGATTTGCAACAATTTGAAAAAAACTTGCAGACAAACTGTGTACCACAGAAATATTTTTCTAAATTAAGAAAAGGTATGCCAGCCTGATCAACATAGTGAGACCCCGTCTCTTAAAAAAAAAAAAAAAAAAAAAAAAAATTTTTTTTTTTAATTAGCCAGGCATGGAAACCAAGAAGCAGGGAGCTAAGGTGGGAAGATCGCTTAAGCCAGTAAGTTCAAAGCTACAGTGAGCCCTCATTGTGCCACTGTACTCCAGCCTGAGCAACAGAGACTGCAGGAAAGGAAAGGAATAAGGAAAAAGGAAAGGAAGGGGAAAGGAAAGAGGAAAGGGAAGGAAAAAGGAAAGGGGAAAGGAAAAGGAAAAAGGAAAAGAAAGGAAAGGAAGGAAAGAAAAGAAAATGCAGCTTTTATATGGATGCAGGATTGCTCTAAGAAAGGCATAGGGCCAGGCGCGGTGGCTCACGCCTGTAATCCCAGAATTTTGGGAGGCCGAGGCGGACAGATCACCTGAGGTCGGGAGTTGGAGACCAGCTTGACCAACATGGAGAAACTCCGTCTCTGCTAAAAATACAAAATTATCCGGGCGTGGTGGCACTTGCCTGTAATCCCAGCTACTCAGGAGGCTGAGGCAGGAGAATCACTTGAACCTGGGAGGAGGAGGTTGCGGTGAGCTGAGACCGCGCCACTGCACTCCAGCCTGGGCAATAAGAGTAAAACTCTGTCTCAAAAAAAAAAAAAAAAAAGAGCATAAAGTGAGCACACTGGCTCATGCCTGTAAATCCCACACTTTGGGAAACTGAGGCAGGCGGATCATTTGAGGCCAGAAGTTCAAGATCACCCTGGCCAACAATGCAAGTCGCTGTTGCTACAAAAATTAAAAACCAACTGGGTGCGGTGGCATGCACCTGTAGTCCCAGCTATTCAGGAGGCTGAGGCAGGAGAACCACTTGAGCCCAGGAGTTCAAGGCTGCAGTGTGTCATTACTGTGCCATTATACACTCCAGCCTGGGTGACAAAGTGAGACCCTGTCTCCAAAAAAAAAACCTAAGAAAGGCATACCTATAGACTCTAATATGATTCAAGAAAAAGAAGTAATTATATGACAACCAAAGCAAAAGGAAGATGAAGGATCTAAAGCCAGAGAATTTAATGCCAGCAAAGATAGTTTCATAATTTTAGAAAGAGATTGAGTTTTAAAAATGTCAAGATAACAGAAGCAGCAGCTTTTGCCAACCAAGAAGCAACAGATGAGTTTCCAGACACCATTAAGAAGATCACTAAGAGCCTGGGCAACATGGCAAAACCCCGTCTCTACAAAAAATACAAAAATTAGCCAGGCGTGGTGGTGCAGGCCTGCAGTCCCAGCTACTCGGAGGATGAGGTGGGAGGACTGCTTGAGCCTGGGAGGCAGAGGTTGCAATGAGCCACTGCACTCCATCCTGGGAGACAGAGTAAGACTCTGTCTCAAAAAAAAAAAAGGCAAAACAGTCAAACATAAATTATGACGCATTTCTGTAAAGTTACAAGTGTGCCTGCGTCTCCTTTCCCCTCCTCCCTCTTCCATCCCTGAGACAGCAAGACCAACCCCTCTTCTTCCTCTTCAGCCTACTCAATGTGAAGACAAGAATGAAGACTTTTATGATGATCTGCTTTCACTTAATAGTAAATGTATTTTCTCTTCCTTATGATTTTCTTAACATTTTCTTTTCTCTTACTGCATTGTAAGAGTATGACACATAATATATATACGAAATATGTTTTAATCAACTGTTTGTGGTTATTGTTAAGGCTATTAATCAACTGTTTAATCAACTGCTTAACTGTTAATGAACTGTTTACGTTACTGGTAAGGCTTCTAGTCAACAGTAGACTATTAATAGTTAAGTTTCTCTGGAGTCAAAAGTTGTATGTGGATTTTTGACTGCATGGGGGGGTCAATATCCCTAACCCCCACATTGTTCAAGGGCCAATTTGACCTTGTACTACTATTTCACCTCTCCCAATCTTTTGGGCAACTGCTGTCATCCACTTTATTTCTGCACATTATAAACACCACAGAAGTTTTACTATTTTTGTTTTGAACAATTATCTTTTAAATTTTTTTCCAAATAAAATAATTAATATTTTCTCCACAGATTTCTGATGATCTGCATTATTTTATCTTTTTTTTTGATACAGAGTCTTGCTCCGTTGCCCAGGCTGGGGTGCAGTGGTGCTACGTTGGCTTACTACAATCTCTGCCTCCTGGTTCAAGCAGTTCTCCTGCCTCAGCCTCCTGAGTAGCTGGGACTACAGGCACATGCCACTACGCCCAGCTAGTTTTTTTGTATTTTGAGTAGAGACGGGGTTTTACCATGTTGGCCAGGCTGGTCTCGAACTCCTGGCCTCAAGTGATCCACCCACCTTGGCCTCCCAAAGTGCTGGAATTACAGGCATAAGCCACTGCGCCCAGCCTGCATTATTTTATTTCTATCTAAATTTTGATTTGGTGTAGTTTTCTCCTGTCTTTATCACTTTCTGTAGCAGTGGTTTGATGGTGGTGAATTCTATCAGCTTTTGTTATGTTTTTAAAAGGCCTTATTTCATCTATACTTTTTATTGTGACATAATTCATATACCATACAATTCACCAATTTCAAGTACACAATTCTATGGCTTTTAGTATACTCAAGAGTTACACTTCCATAATCAAAATCAATTTTAGAACACTTTATCATCCCCAAAAGAAACCTTATACTCATTAGAAACAACTTCTGATTAAGGGTAGGGGGAACGGGGTATAGGGAGAGATTTGTTAAAGGATACAAAATTACAGCTAGATAGGAGGAATAAGCTCTAACGTTCTATACCACTGCGGCACAACTATAATTAACAATAATTTTTTTTTTTCTTTTTTTTGAGGCGGAGTCTTGCTCTGTTGCCCAGACTGGAGTGCAGTGGCCAGATCTCAGCTCACTGCAAGCTCCGCCTCCCGGGTTTACGCCATTCTCCTGCCTCAGCCTCCCGAGTAGCTGGGACTACAGGCGCCCGCCACCTCGCCCAGCTAGTTTTGTATTTTAGTAGAGACGGGGTTTCACCGTGTTAGCTAGGATGGTCTCGATCTCCTGACCTCGTGATCCGCCCGTCTCGGCCTCCCAAAGTGCTGGGATTACAGGCTTGAGCCACCGCGCCTGGCCAATTAACAATAATTTTTAGTTTCCAGTAACTAAGAGGATACTAAATGGTCCCAATGCAACAAAATAATAAAATTTTAGACAGATATGCTAATTATCCTCATCTGATAATTACACATTAGAGTATCAAAACATCACTATGTAACCCATAAATGTATACAATTATATTATGTCAATTTTTTTAAAAGGCTGAGTGTAGAGGCATGTGCCTATACTCCCAGTTACTTAGGAGGCTGAGGTTGGAGGATTGTCAGAGCCTGAGTTCAATGCTGTAGTGAGCTACGATCACACCACTGCACTCCAACCTGGGCAAAGCAAGGCTCCATCTCTTTAAAAAAAAAAAAAAAAGGCAAAAGAATGAACTTCCCATTTTCTCCCAATTCACAGCCCTAAGCCACTAATGTTTTGCCCATCCTGGACAGTTTCCTCTTCAATTTTGAAAGGTATTTTTGCTGCATATAAAATTCTAGGTTGATAGGTTTTCTCATCTAGCATTTTAATGTTATCTCTCAGAAACATTAGCTTGCAATGATTCTGATAAAAAGTTTGCTGTAATTCTTACCTTATGTATTAGTTTGCTAGGGCTGTCATATGAAAATAGCACAGATTGGGTGTTTTTGGTTTTTTTGTTTGTTTTTTGTTTTTTTTCAGATGGAGTGTTACTCTGTCACCCAGGTTGAAGTGCAGTGATGTGATCTCAGCTCATTGCAACCTCCACTTCCCGGGCTCAAGCAATTCTCCTGCCTCGGCCTCCAGAGTAGCTGGGATTACAGGCACACATCACCATGCTGGCTAATTTTTTTGCATTTTTAGTAGAGACAGGGTTTCACCACGTTGGCCAGGATGGTGTTGAACTCCTGACCTGAGGTGATCTGCCAGCCTCCAGCCTCCCAAAGTGCTGGCATTATAGGCATCAGCCCCCACGTGCAGCCTACAGGCTGGGTGTCTTAAAAAGAAATTTATTTTCTCACAGTTCTAGATGCTGGAAGTCCAAGATCAAGGTGTTCACAGATTTGGTTTCTCCCAAGGGCTCTCTCCTTGACTTCCAGATGGCCATTTCACTGTGTCCTCATATGGTCTTTGCTTGGTGCACATATATGCCCATGCCCCAGTATCCCCCTGTGAATCTAAATTTCCTCTTCTTAAAGGGACACCAGGCTAGGTGCAGTGGCTCACATCTGTAATCTCAGCACTTTGGGAGGCCGAGGTGGGCGGATCATGAGGTCAGGAGTTTGAGACCAGCCTGGCCAATATAGTGAAACCCTATCTCTACTAAAAAGACAAAAATTAGCCGGGCATGGTGGCAGGCGTCTGTAGTCCCAGCTACTTGGGAGGCTGAGGCAGGAGAATCACTTGAACCCAGGAGGCAGAGAGGTTGCAGCGAGCCAAGGGCACAACACTGCACTCCAGCCTGGGTGACAGAGTGAGACTGTCTCTAAAAAAAAAAAAAGAAAAGAAAGAAAGGAAAAGAAAAAAAAAAGGACACCAGTCAGACTGGATTAGGGCCCTCCTATTTTATTTTATTCACCTCTTTAATGACCTTCTCTCCAAATACTGTCATATTTTGAAGTACTAGGGTTAGGGTTTTAACATACAAATTTTAGGAGGACTCAATTTAGCCTATCTTGGTTCCTCTATATTTAACATGTTTTATTTTCTTCGTCTGCTTTTAAGACTTTATCACTAGTTTTAAGCAATTTGATTAAAATGCATCTTGGGGTAACTTTCTTCGTGATTTTTCTGTTGGGATCCCACAAATCCAAACAGCTCAAAGAACTCAAAACAGAAAAATCTCAAAGAGAACTACCAAGAAATATCATAATCAAATTGCTTAAGATCAGTGATAAAGCTGGGAATGGTGGCTTACGCCTATAATCCCAACACTTTGGGAGGCTGAGGCGGATGGATCACCTGAGGTCAGGGGTTCGAGACCAGCCTGGCCAACATGGTGAAACCCCCGTCTCTACTAAAAATACAAAAATTAGCTGGGCGTGGTGGCAGGCACCTGAAATCCCAGCTACTCAGGAAGCTGAGGCAGGAGAACTGCTTGAACCCAGGAGGCGGAGGTTGCAGTGAGTGGAGATTGAAGCACTGCACTCCAGCCTGGGCGACACAGCAAGACTCCATCCTAAAAAACAAAAACAAAACCAAAAAACATATATATCAGTGATGAAGAGAAAATCTTCAGTGAGTTTTCCAGATCTGTGGGATTACAGTTTTACTAAAATTTAAAACTTCAGCCATTATTTCTTCAAATATTTGCCTCCCTTCCCACTTTCCTGAGACTCCAATTACACATATTTTTAGACTTCTTGATGTTGTTCCACTGCTCACTGAAACTCTTCACTTATTTTTTTTTTTTGTCTATCTATGTTTTATTTAGAGACAGGCTCTTTCTCTGTTGCCCTGTCTGGAGTGCCATGGTATGATGTTGGTTCACTGCAGCCTTAAACTCCTGGGCTCAAGCGATCCTCCCACCCTGGTTTCCCAAAGTGCTGAGATTATGTGTTGGTACGAGCCAGTACACCCAGTCTTTTTTTCCATGTTACATTTTGAGTAAGTTTCATTTGCTATGTCTTCAAGTTCACTATTTTTTTCTTCTGCTGTGCCTATCTGCTATAAATCCTGGGCACTGTATTTCTCATCTCAGACATAGCAGTTTTCGTTTTTAAAAGTTAGATTTTGGTCATTTTTATATTTTCCATGCCTCCACTTAACATGCATTCTCTGAATCATTTCTGGGTCTATTTCTATTGACTGCTTTCGTCCTCATTATGGACTGTGTTCTCTAATTCTTTGTATGCCTGATAATTTGTGACCAGATGCCAAATGTAAATTTTACACTGTTGGTTTCTAGTTTTAAAATATTCCTTTAACTAATTTGGGGCTTTTTTGTTGTTATTGTTTTGTTTTGTCTGAGACAGAGTCTCGCTCTGTCGCCCAGGCTGGAGTGTAGTGGCACGATCTCGGCTCGCTGCCAGCTCTGCTTCCTGGGTTCATGCCATTCTGCTGCCTCAGCCTCCAGAGAAGCTGGGACTACGGGTGCCTACCACCATGCCCGGCTAATTTTTTTGTATTTTTAGCAGAGACGGGGTTTCACCATGTTAGCCAAGATGGTCTCAATTCTCCTGACCTCATGATCCGCCCGCCTTGGCCTCCCAAAGTGCTGGCATTATAGGTGTGAGCCACCACGCCTGTCCTTGGCTTTGTTTTAAGACTCAGTGACTTAGAAACAGTTTGATCCTTCTGAGGCTTGCTTTTATGCTTTATTAGGCTAGTCTTTGATAGCCTTTACATTGGAGCTAATCTGGTATCACTACTGAGGCAATACCCTTCTAAGGACTCAACTCAGTATCACAGGTGTTAGGTGTTTCTACTCTGGTTAGTAGAAACAAAAAAAACTCATGGCCCTTTATTCCTTGACTGTTCTAACTAATCCATTCCAGAAGTCTTTCTCTGACCTTGAGTAGTTTCCTCACACCAGTGAACTGATTAGTACTCAGCTAAAGCACCTATGACAGGAAAGTTCAATAGAACGTTTTATGATGATGAAACTGTGGCTACTAAGTACTTGAATTGTAGTTAGTGTAACTGAGGAACTCAATTTTTATTTAAATATCCACATGTAGCTAGTGGCTACTATATTATACAGTGTACGTTTAAGGGGAACCCTCTGCAAATTTCCAGAGCTCTCTTTTTCTTTTTTTTTTTTTCCCCTGAGAAAGAGTCTCCCTCTTTTGCCTTTTTTTTTTTTTTTTTTTTTTTTTTTCCTGAGACAGAGTCTCACTCTGTCGCCCAGGCTGGAGTGCAGCGGCCGGATCTCAGCTCACCGCAAGCTCCGCCTCCCGGGTTTTCGCCATTCTCCTGCCTCAGCCTCCCAAGTAGCTGGGACTACAGGCGCCCGCCACCTCGCCCGGCTAGTTTTTTTGTATTTTTTTAGTAGAGACGGGGTTTCACCGTGTTAGCCAGGATGGTCTCGATCTCCTGACCTCGTGATCCTCCTGTCTCGGCCTCCCAAAGTGCTGGGATTACAGGCTTGAGCCACCGCGCCTGGCCACTCTCTTTTTCTTAAGAAGCTCTCTCCTCTTAAATATTCTGCCCCACAATCCCAGCTGCCTTCTTGATTCCTACCTCTGTCTCCTCAATTCAAGATTGCCAGCTCTGTATGTATATCCCTCCCGACCCTAGTTTCAACCCAGAAACTTTCTTCAGGCTGAAAGGTGGACAATCATAGTGCTCAAACTTCTTTCTTTTCTCTCAGGAATTACTGTTCTGTGCTACTCTTTGTCCAACATCTGAAAACATTTTTTCATATACTTTGTCCAATTATTCACTTAAGGCAGCAGCATAAATCAGCTTCCTGTTACACTGCTATTACCAGAACTGTAAGTTCCCTTCCACTGAGTTTCTTTCAATCATTATTTTTTATTTCTAAAATACTTTAATTGCTTATTTTACAAACCAACCAGTCTTGCTTTATTCTCTCATTTCTTATTCTTGGTCTTTATTCACTGTTCTATTTCATTAAATATGTTTATTTTATGTTCTATATTCAATAATTCCAATACCTAAAGTTTCTCTGGGTCTGTTTCAGTTGTTTCTGTTGATGCTGGTTCACAGAACCTTGTTTCTTTTGTTATTTTTTTTCGTTTTTTGGTTACTATTATAAGCTCACATATGTTGGTAATCTATCTTTAAGAATTGGCCGGGCGCGGTGGCTCAAGCCTGTAATCCCAGCACTTTGGGAGGCTGAGACGGGCGGATCACGAGGTCAGGAGATCGAGACCATCCTGGCTAACACAGTGAAACCCCGTCTCTACTAAAAAATACAAAAAACTAGCCGGGCGAGGTGGCGGGCGCCTGTAGTCCCAGCTACTCGGGAGGCTGAGGCAGGAGAATGGCGTAAACCCGGGAGGCGGAGCTTGCAGTGAGCTGAGATCTGGCCACTGCACTCCAGTCCGGGCGACAGAGCGAGACTCCGCCTCAAAAAAAAAAAAAAAGAATTATTTGAAGCCAGGGTTGAGGTATATTCCACCAGGGATGATCTGAGTTTGCATCTCTCAGGTGCCTGTAAGCACTCTATCAACTTGGATCTACTTTAAAAAAAAAAAATTCCATGTGTGTATATATATATTTAACTTTTTAAGCAGAAAATACATTTTCTTAGTTCAAAAAACTCTAAACTAGTTCCCTTCCCCTTCCTCTTAGTTAGGCCTAACACTTCAACTAGCATGGTATGTAGTAAAGAATTTAACCGGCCGGGCGCGGTGGCTCAAGCCTGTAATCCCAGCACTTTGGGAGGCCGAGACGGGCGGATCATGAGGTCAGGAGATCGAGACCATCCTGGCTAACACGGTGAAACCCCGTCTCTACTAAAAAAAATACAAAAAACTAGCTGGGCGAGGTGGCGGGCGCCTGTAGTCCCAGCTACTCGGGAGGCTGAGGCAGGAGAATGGCGAAAGTCCAGGAGGCGGAGCTTGCAGTGAGCTGAGATCCCGCCACTGCACTCCAGCCTGGGCGACAGAGCCAGACTCCGTCTCAAAAAAAAAAAAAAAAAAAAAAAAAAAAGAATTTAACCTTGCCCAAAGAGAGGTCTGGCATTTGCCCTTAGCTCTTAGGAAGTAATGTTAAACTCTTTGAATATCCTCTTGATAATGATTTATTAGGAGACTTAAGTCATGACAGTAAGTCTACCAATATGATTTATGGTAGGGACTTTATGTTACATACTATCAACTCAACCTCAGGAAGGGCTGGAGACTGAGATCAGCCACTTTGCCAATTATATCTATGTGATGGAGCCCCAGTAAAAATTCAGGACATCAAGGCTTACGTAGCCTCCTTGGTTGGCAATACTCCATGTGTATTACCACACAACACTGACAGGAGGAGTTACACTATCCATGACTCCACTGGGAAAGGAAAACCGGAAGCTCAGCATCTGAAACCCTCCTGGACTCTGCCCATATATCTCTTCTCTTGGCTGATTTTAGTCTGTCTCCCTTCACTGTGAGTAGAATAGGTTTAGTGAGTTCTGTGAGTCGTTCTAGCAAATTATGGAACCCGAGGGTGATCTTGCGGACCCCCCTGCCCCCAGAAATTCTGCAGTTGCTGCCAGAAGTGGGGGGCGGATTTGGGGACTGTTCTCTAACTTTGCACACAGCAGGGCCAGGGCTGAGAATTTGTCTGTCATGGCTAGGGCGGGACTAAGAGCAACACAAGTGATCTGGAGATTAATTTACAATCTCCTAATTCTAATACAGAAGGATTAGGCAAATAAGTAACCTCAGGTAGTTTTCCTCCTAGCCTCTACTTAAGAACTTTCTTGTCATGTACCCCCACTCTCCCATTTCCCAATTCCTACCCCTACCCCAGCATCTTAACACCATCAAATGACCTCAGGTGTCAGGAATATCAAACGTAGCTCCACCTCTTAAAAGCTGAAGGACCCTAGTTCTGAATTAAGATCTCTGGGGCAAATATAACTCTTGTGCAAAGTGTCATGGGAATTTGGAAAATGAGGTTAACAGCTCTGCAGATAATATGTGATTCTGGTTCTGAAAGTCACTTAAAAGACTTTCATCATAAATTGATGCGAACTCAATTTTATTAAGAATGTAAAACTACATCATCAGGCCATCAGGGACAGACTTTAGCTCAAGTAAGCCACTGTTCTAGCATGCCAGTAATAAGTAAGCACTAACTTTGTTATGCAGTGAAAACTTGGATGGCTATTTCAGAAATCTAGCATGTCTTTTTTTGTACATTCAATTTGTAGTCTGTGTCATTTTAGTCTCCAAAATATAATTTCAAGTAAGACTATAAATACTTAGAATTTTTACCATTCGAAAAGGCACAAAACAGAAAATCCCCAACACCTAAGATCCCTCTTTCCTACACTGTTACCCTATCAGCCAACAGGTCTGCCCCATGGTAAGATAGATAAGGGCAGTAGGAACAGTTCGTAAGATTTCACAGGAAAAAAGATCTTTGCTCTTGCCCTTACCATTGAAATCTGGAATTTAAAAATACATATATGAAATTTAAAAGCAACAGAAATTCAAAGTAATACAAGAAAAGGAAGTCAATTAATTTCTTATTTTCTCCCAAGATAACTCTTTGAGTGCAGGCACTATGTTTTAAATTATAAGCACCTTCAAAACAGGTTAAATAAATACAAAATAAAATAGTACATATAAATTAATAAGAATTTGATAGCCTAAATCTTAGAAAGTTTCCTAAAAAATGTAATTTTCAACTGGCTTTTTCAAGGAGTAATAGCAAAGAGAGGGTGCTATGGTTTGGCTCTGTGTCCCCACCCAAATCTCATCTTGAATTATAATCCCCACATGTGTGAGGGAGGGAGGCTTATTGGATCATGGGGGTGGTTCCCCTCCTGCTGTTCTCATGCTAGTGAGTGAGTTCTCACAAGATCTGATGGTTTTATTACATAAGTGTCTGGCATTTCCCCTGCTTGCACTCGCGAAGACATACATGCCTGCTTCCCCTTCCGCCATGACAGTATGTTTCCTGAGGCCTCCCCAGGCATGCGGAACTTCCTGTGAGCCAATTAAACCTCACTGGGCATGGTAATCACAAGACTTTGGAAGGCCAAGAAGGGCTGATCACCTGAGGTCGGAAGTTCGAGACCAGCCTAACCAACATGGAAAAACCCCATCTCTACTAAAAATACAAAATTAGGCATGGTGGTGCATGCCTGTAATCCCAGCTATTCGGGAGGCTGAGGCAGAAGAATAGCTTGAACCCGGGAGGTGGAGGTTAAGGAGAGCCAAGATCGCGCCACTGCACTCCAGCCTGGGCAACAAGAGTGAAACTCCATCTCAAAAGAAAAATAAAATAAAATAAACCTCTTTCTTTGATAAATTACCCAGTCTCAGATAGTATGTTTATAGCAGTGTGAAGATAGATTAACACAGAGGGCAAGATAACTAAGAAGGGAGCAAAACCACAAAGGAAAAATAGTTAAATTTAGTCTAGTTTGACTTGGTTGATATAGTTCAAAGAAACACGCTAATGTCAGGACAACAGTCAGTGAGCAAAGATGATACAAGCTGCTGAGAAATATGGGATTTATGCAACTGAGAGCCACTGTTACAGGGGAATGAATGGAATGATAATAAATCACTGAGCAGTGATACGCCAGTTTCTGGGCCAGTAGAACTAACTAGAAAGCAGCAATAGAAGACTAAAATTTGTTCTGGTTCAAAATATAAAAATATTTCATCATTACTCCAAGAATGGGAACCAAATATATACCATTACTTTTTTTTTTTTTTTTTTTTTGAGACGGAGTCTCGTTCTGTTGCCCAGGCTGGAGTGCAGTGGCGCGATCTTGGCTCACTGTAAGCTCCGCCTCCCGGGTTCACGCCATTCTCCTGCCTCAGCCTCCTGAGTAGCTGGGACTACAGGCGCCCGCCACCACGCCCGGCTAATTTTTTTTGTATTTTAGTAGAGACGGGGTTACACCGTGGTAACCAGGATGTTCTCAATCTCCTAACCTCATGATCCCCCCATCTCGGCCTCCCAAAGTGCTGGGATTACAGGTGTGAGCCACCGCACCCGGGCCCCCCCGCTTTTTTTTTTTTTTTTTTCTTTTAAGATAAACACACACACAAACTCAAGAGACAGCCAACAAAGTAGGGCAGGCAAACAAAGTTTTACCCTCTTCACTGCCTAATTGATTAACCGCTATCCTTTTTCTGCCTACAGTAACATAAAAGGGTTAACTGTTTAAAGAAGTAAAGAACACAGAAGTAGCTGTGTATTCATATATCAAAAAGAAAAAAAGCAGTGATATCAAGGGAGAGAAAAATATTTTCATGAAAGGCAGGATGCAGAAAAAGAACGAAAACAAAAGAGAAACGTCAGTTCTGATGTCCTGCAAGACAGAAAAGGGAAGAAATATCATTCAAAATAACTGCCTTGCTCATAGGTTTTGTCATTCTTCTTCCAAGCCTACAGTCTGTAACAAGATGAGAAGACAGACGAGAAGAAATACTCCCAAACAAAATAAGCCAATCCCCACAACCCAAACCCCAAAACAGAGAATTTCAAGGTATCTCCAAATATTCAGGTCATATTTATAACTAAAATGAATCTTGATTTAACATTGTGCTTCTCATAGAGATTTCTCTTTCACCTTTCCTAAATGAGTAACATCAATGCAACAACTATAAAAACAAAAAGTAAATATAATCAGAAAAGCCAGTATAACATAATATCTTTGAGCATAGTCTAAGGGAAGAACATGGCATAGCTTCTCTCTGTCCCACTGCTGCTCAAACAAAATAACAGTAATCCAAAAGTCTGAATGCTTTTACAACATATCAGAATGTCCTGTTCTTTTTTTTTTTTCTTTTTTTAAGTGCAATGGCGCGAACTCGGCTCACTATAACCTCCGCCTCCCGGGTTCAAGCGATTCTCCTGCCTCAGCCTCCCGAGTAGCTGGGATTACAGGTATGCACCACCACAGGTGGCTAATCTTTTATTTTTAGTGGAGATGAGGTTTCTCCACATTGGTCAGGCTGGTCTCAAACTCCCAACCTCAGGTGATCCACTCGCCTTGGATTCTCAAAGTGCTGGGATTACAAGCGTGAGCCACTGCACCCAGCCAATTGTGGCCTGTTCTTATACTATCTCAAAGCCTTCCCAGGATGGGCCAGTGGGGTTTAACATGAACCAGATATGTCATCCAAGTTGAAGACAGACACGTGGGTCCTAATGAGCAGTGGTAAAAAAAACATACTGCTGGCCGGGCGCGGTGGCTCAAGCCTGTAATCCCAGCATTTGGGCGGCGAGCGGGCGGATCACGAGGTCAGGAGATCAAGACCATCCTGCTAACGTGAAACCGTCTCTACTAAACAAATACAAACCTAGCCGGGCGATGGTGGCCGGCGCCTGTCGTCCCGCCTACTCGGGAGCTGAGGCCGGAGAAGGCGTAAACCGGGAGGCGGCGATTGCAGTGCGCTGAGATCCGGCCCTGCACTCAGCTGGCCACAAGAGCGCGACTCCGTCTCCAGAAAAAAACAAACACAAACCAAAATACGTGCTCCATTCAGCTCCCAACAATGATAAATAATTCAGGAAAAGAAGTGCCGCAATACAGAGCACAGCAGCAGGATTTAAAAATAGAACACAGGCTAGAAAGCCTTGGGGCGGGGGTGTTGGGGGGAATCAGGAGTCATAGAGAAAATGGATTTCTGTCAACAAAGTCCCAATTTCTTTGCAATAAAGGGTGCTGCTGAAATTGTCACACAAACCAAATGCCAAACTCTTATGTACTTTCTCAAAATCAAATATTTTCAGGAATTTGGCAAATCTGATTAACAAGAGAGCTAATAAACAATGGTACTATTTGGAAAGAGTAGTTATGATAGAGAAAGCAAATCTAAATCGCATAGAAAGTATGTTTTTAAAAAAAATAAGAAGGGATTAAAACTCGATTTTCCACACCACCAAATTATAGCTAACATCAATTTAGACTTTTCCTAATTGTGCCTCTAGTACTGAGACAGCATTCAAGATTTTGCTATTCCTTTTTCCACCTCTAATAGATCCTACAACTCAACACATGCGAATGCAAGAGTCTCACTAATCAATAAAAAGGGTAGCTTGAAAACCGAACAAAATCCATGATTATGGTCTTCCCAGATTTAAATTAAACTCCAACTCTGGCCAAGCATGGTGGCTTGTGCCTGTAATCCCAGCACTTTGGCAGGAGGCCAACATGGGAGGATCGCTTGAGGCCAGGAGATTGCCCATAGCCTGGGCAATGTAGTGAGACTCCCATCTCTACAAAAAATTAGCCTGACATGGTAGCATGTGCCTGTAGTCCTAGCTACTTGGGAGACTGAGGTGAGAGAATCACTTGAGCCAAGGAGTTTGAGGCTGCAGTAAGCTATGACTGTGCTGCTGCACTTCAACCTGGGTGACAAAGCAAGACTCTGTCTCTAAAAAAAGTAGTAAGAATAGAGGCTGGGTATGGTGGCCCACGCCTGTAATCCCAGCACTTTGGGAGGCCGAGGCGGGCAGATCACCTGAGGTGTGGAGTTTGAGACTAGTCTGAACAACATGGAGACATCCTGTCTCTACTAAAAATACAAACTTAGCCAGGTGTGGTGGCGCATGCCTATTTGTAATCCCAGCTACTTGGAAGGCTGAGGCAGGAGAATCACTTGAACCCAGGAAGTGGAGGTTGCAGTGAGTCAAGATCATGCCATTGCACTCCCGCCTGGGCAACAAGAACAAAACTCCATCTCAAAAAAAAAAAAAAAAGACCAGACCAGATATATTCCACAAATTCAACAATTTATGTGATGAAGAAATAATATTCTGCATCCAAAACTGCATTTCTCTGCAGCCATCAAAATATACACTTCTCAAAATTAAAATAAATAAAATAAACACCTCTCTTCATATACACCTCACCTCATTTCAGACAACTGGAAATTTTAGGACAATGTAAGATAATTTTTATGTCTAATCTCCCTATAAAAGTATAATATAGAATATAAAACCATAATCTGATCCTTTTATACATTACTTTATCCTAAGTAAGCAAACAAATGGTACTGAAAAAAATTATTGTTCAGTATAAACTGCAGACCAACATATAATCAGATCAATATGCTCCTGCCTCACCTATTTTTAGAGGAAAAAAATGACTATATCTCTTCATAGCTGTGCCATTCAACTTAAACTGCACAAACACCAGAACAGAATGCACTTGGAAGAAGCAGCATTTTTTCAATTCTTAAATTCTCTAGATTCTATGAGTAAATACTAAACTGTATCTTCAAAGGAGAAACAGGCTGGTTCTTTCAAAATATGGTCCACTTAAAGCACTTCTCCAGGTCAGATCAGCTGCTTTCTTTTTTCTTTCTTTCTTTTTTTTTTTTTTTTTTGAGACAGAGTCTTCCTCTGTCGCCAGGCTGGAGTGCAGTGGCGCAATCTCGGCTCACTACAACCTCTGACTCCCTGGTTCAAGCGATTCTCCCACCTCAGCCTCCTGAGTAGCTGGGATTACAGGCACACACCACCACGCCCAGCTAATTTTTTTGTATTTTTAGTAGAGTCGGGGTTTCACTATGTTGGCCAGAATGGTCTCGATCTCCTGACCTCGTGATCCACCCACCTCGGCCTCCCAAAGTGCTAGGATTACAGGCGTGAGCCACCACACCCGGCCATATCAGCTGCTTTCTATCCCCTCTCCACTAACCATACAGAGTAAGCCATCATCTCATTCTGTAAACCCAGGCTTTCTTACTATTAACAACAGACAGCATGGTCAAATGGGCCCAGTTTTGAGTTCTGGCACTCTTGGTCTTGGACCTATTCTGGGTCCTTCATTGAAGACAGAACCACTATGACCCTCCTCTGACTTGCCCATGCCCTCAGGGCAAGATGTCCATGGGACCAGAGGACATACCTACCTGAAGACCCTCACTCCACTACTCTCAGCTATGCTCCAGATCCCAGGTTTTCCTGCCTAAGCAGCCCCAAACCCAAATCAGGGCCTTCAGTGGATTTCTTCTCATCTCAAACTTTGTCCTTCCACGGACAATAACCTTCTGTTATACTTGTTCCATTGTCTGAATGGTGGGCAAGGGACAGACAACGGGAAGGGTACAGATGGAGACTAGGCTTGTAGGATATCCCTGAACTATCCTATTCTGTCTCAGAAAAATAATTTCCCCTCAAAGTTCTAACAGTTTTTTTTTTTTTTTTTAATTTACCAGGTGAGGTGGCACATGCCTGTGGTCCCAGCTACTCAGGAAGCTGAGGCAGTAGGTTTACTTGAAGCCAGAAGTTCAAGGCTGTAGTGAAATAAAATTAGGTTCCTTTTACAAAAATCTTTATTTATAACTACTAAATATTTAGAAATATGGGGATGGGCAGTGGCTCACACCTATAATCCCAACACTTTGGGAGGCTGAGGCAGGCGGATCACCTGAGGTCAGGAGTTCAAGACCAGCCTAGCCAACACGACGAAGCCTCATCTCTACTAAGAAATACAAAAGTTAGCCAGGCGTGGTGGCAAGTGCCTGTAATCCCAGCTACTTGGGAGGCTGAGACAGAAGAATCACTTGAACTCAGGAGATGGCAATTGCAATGAGCTGAGATGACTCCACTGCACTCCAGCCTGGGCAAAAGAATGAGACTCGGTCTCAGAAAAAAAAAAAAAAAATTAAAAATATGGAATGTGGGCTTCCATTCATGCTGTTGCCCAGGGACTGAAGTTGTTAGTAAAACCATGCCCCAAAAAGTTAAATCAGTAACTAACAGAAATTCTTGAGTTTGCAAGATAGCAGATAAGAAAAGAAACAACTTTCTGAAACACTGAAACTCCCTCTGCTTGTAAGATAACAAAACTGGCTGAAATCAGTTGCAACCAATATAGCCAACTAGAGTTCGCACTGAAGGAGCTTCACATAGCCTGAATTGCCACCACATGCTTCATATTAAGTCCTCCCAAATTTGAACAAGGGACCTATGAGGAGTCATGAAGAGAAAAGTGGGTACTGCCAAGGACTTTCCAGACCTCCCCTTTCCTTCCACCAATCACCTAGTAATCTCAGAATCTACCCGCTAAACCTGTCCAAATAAAATTACTGCACCAGGAGACAGATTTGAGCTTGACTCCTGTGAGTCAAACTGGCAACACAAGCTTTTCTTTTCTCAAAAACTCAGTGTCATAGTATTGTCTTATAGTGGGCAGCAAGCCCCTTTTGCTTGATAACATTAGGACCATGCCTACCTAGCCCTATCACATACCAGTCTTTGTGATCCTAGATAAGTAATCACCTCTCTAAGCCTCTCTTTATCTCACCGTAAAATAAGCAAGTTGAAACTTTTTGGCTGGGTTCAGTGGCTCACACCTGTAATCCCAGACGTCTGGGAGGCCGAGGTGGGTAGATTGCTTGAGGTCAGGAGTTCGAGACCAGCCTGACCAACATGGTAAAACCCCATCTCCACTAAAAATACAAAAATTAGCCGGGCGCGGTGGCTCAAGCCTGTAATCCCAGCACTTTGGGAGGCCGAGACGGGCGGATCACGAGGTCAGTGAGCTGAGATCCAGCCACTGCACTCCAGCCTGGGCGGCAGAGCAAGACTCCGTCTCAAAAAAAAAAAAAAGAGTGTTAAGGGGTTCTGATACCAAAAAGTTTGAGAACCACTGAGTGGATAATATTTCTACTCACTGAAATAGGAATACTGAAGAAGAAACAGTTTGGAAAGAGAAAGTCCTGTTTCATACATAATAAATATGTTATGCCCATGGGTGGACAAAATTAAAGTGTGCAATGGGTAGTTATACCAGTGGAACTGGAAATCTAGAACACCAAACTGAGAGTAGTTGAAACCTTGGATTTTAAACAGGGTCACAGAGGGAGAATACACAGTGAGAACAGTGGCATAGTAACCAAAAAAAAAGGCTAGAAGAGAAGCAGAGGCCTCAAGACACACCAATTTTTTTTTTTTTTAAGCAAAGTCTCACTCTTATACCCCAGGCTGGAGTGCAATGGCGCGATACCAGCTCACTGCAACTCTGCCTCCTGGGTTCAAGTGATTCTCTTGCCTCAGCCTCCCGAGTAACTGGGATTACACTGCCACCATGCCTGGCTAATTTTTATATTTTCAGTAGAGATGAGGTTTCACCATGTTGGCCCGGCTGACCTCTAACTCATGACCTCAGGTGATCTGCCCACCTCAGCCTCCCAAAGTGCCGGGATTACAGGCGTGAGCCACTGCACCTGGCCAAGACACACCAATATTTAAAGGGATAAAGAAAAGGAATATTTTGAGTGGCAACTATCTGGGGCCAGTGTCATGCAGGCAATAAAAAGAATTTACCAAGACAGCTGTAGGTAAAGAAAGGCATATTTATTTATTAGAGAAAGTAGGAAAATATGTTGGAAGGAAGCAAAGGACAAGTCAGCAAGAGAAGAACTGGCCGCCAGGAGACACAAAGGCTTGCTGGGGATTCTACAAGATGGTGCTTGTGCTATGTGCTGAAGAGGGTTAATGATAACACCTTGTGCAGTACTGACAATGCCAAGGCTGCAGTAAGCTAACTTGCATTTTTCTATCAGCTGAGGGTCTGGTGATAGCTGCGTGCAGGAAGATTATGAGTTATTTGCGCAGGAGGGCTATGTGTCCTGGACCACAAAGGCAGACTTACAGCTTATCTGCTTTCTCTTTTTGCTTTCTGTTGGTCCCGCCAGCCTGACTCCTTTTCCCGAATTAGGACTCCACATGGGAGAGGCTTCCATATGGAGGGGGAAAAAGTTATAAAATGATAAATAAAATAAAAAATCTAAGAGGACATCACTAGCTATAAATTAAAGAAAAAAAGATGGTCAAGGCTTTGAAGAAAAGAAAAAACAGCAAAAACCGAATCCATAACTAGTAGTGGCGGGAGAAATAGGATGAAAAAATGAAATCCAGCATTAACTCCAAAATCTCATTTTCACCAAATATTTCAATCCTTTTTCATATAATACTTTTTTCTCATCAGGGTTACTAATAAACAACAGAATGGTTTTGGACTCATCTCCTTTGCCTTCTTGGTTTACCCTCCAGAGGCAATGCAAACAAGAAAAAAAATAACCAAAAGGATAGAGATGGAAAGAAAAGGAAAGATCCCCTGAAATGTTAGGAGGGAATTGACTGATGCAGTGACTCAATGAAGAGACATTCGTTCATGCAACAAATAACCACTGAGTAACCACTTGCAAGGCACCATGATAGGCAATGTGGAAAATAGCTGACTAATATACAAAGCTATACCCAGATTCATCAGCAGAAGCAACAGACTGGAAATACAAATAAAAGTCTACTGGTAAGACTAGCACAGAGGCAGCTCTATTCCAAAGGTGGTTCTAGGATATGACTCCAAGAGCTCAAAGTCATCTAATTACTGAAAAGTGGCCTAATTCCAGAAAATAACTCCAAAGGAATATTTCAAATGTTTGATAGCCTGTGGCAATACCATGTCTTGCTGATAAGCACACCTTGGAATATACAGATAAATCTTTAGGAAATCTTAGTATATACACTACATTGTCAAACTCTGATCTAAGCTCTAAAACAAATAATAAAGCTCAGAGGAGAATTACCTAGCTAGATGCACTTAGGTTGGAAAGGCTGCTTTAACCGGTCAACCTACTCTTTAAATGTAGAAGCTGTGATTTTATAAACATGACCATATTTTTTAACAAAGAATAAAAAGATTAGAATAGAAAAAAAGCATATAACACCCAGAATTCAACATTATATCCAAAAAGAACCCTGAACAAGAAAGGATATATTATCATGCACAAGCTGTCACTAAAATATTTTCACACCATCATCTTGTGCTATGGTAGCTGACCTACTTCTAGCTCTAAGCCTGTATCTGATTGATTTGCAATTTTCTGGAACTATGTGGGCTTCAAGAGACACTGAACAACATCAGAAGTATCTTTTTTGTCTGAGCTCTATTTGGCTGCCATTCCCTTTTTAAGAACTCGAGAAAGAAAGGAATTATTGGATAGTAGTCAGTAACAATAGGTGTAATAATGCTAATGAAAACTTTACAGGTTCCAGGAGGGAATTCCACTTCTGGCTAACAGAGTAACAAGAATCAGAATACCTTCCTAGGAGAAATAACTAAAAAAAAAAAAAGGACAAAATATATAAGTTACTGGAGATGGGAAACAAATGAGGTGAGTCCTGTGATTATCCAGGCTTAATCCCTAAACAGTGTTTCCAAGGAATTTAACAGGGAAGGAGAGTCTAGGGGGAACAAGGGCAGAGTCCAGCATGCTCCCTGAGTGAAGAAAATAGGACTGAGGCCAAATGCAGTGGCTCACATCTGAAATCCTAGCATTTTGGGAGGTTGAGACAGGAAGATCACTACAACTCAGGAGTTTGAGACCAGCTTGGCAACACAGTGAGACCCCATCTTTACAAAAAATAAAACAATTAGCCAAGCAAGGAGGAATGTACTAGTGGTCCCAGCACTTTGGGAGGCTGAGGCAAGAGGATCACTTGAGCCCAGGAGTTCGAGTTGCAGTGAGCCATGATCGCACCGCTGCACTCCAGCCTTGATGACAGAATGAAATCTGTCTCAAAAAAAAAAAGAAATAAAGAAATATGTAATTACCAGGCTGGGTGAGGTGGCTCATGCCTGCAATCCCAGCAATTTGGGAGGCAAGGGAGGTGGATCACCTGAGGTCAGTTTGAGACTAGCCTGGCCAACATGGTGAAACCCTGTCTCTACTAAAAATACAGAAAATTAGCCAGGTAGGGTGGTGGTCGCCTGGGATCCCAGCTACTCAGGAGCCTAAGGCAGGAGAATCACTTGAACCCGGGAGGCAGAGGATGCAGTGAGCCTAGATCGTGCCACTGCACTCCAGCCTGGGCAACAAGAACAAAACTCAGTCTCAAAAAAAAAAAAAAGAAAAGAAAAAAAAAAGAAAAGAAATATGTAATTACCATACCCCAGCAATTAGACTCTTAAGCATTTATCACAAATAAAACTAATAATTATACAAAATCTGTACATGAATATTCATAGTAGCTTTATATGCAATAGACAAAAATTGGAACCAACACAGAAGTCCTTCAACAGGTGAATGATTAAGCAAACGCATACAGCTACACCATGGAACACTACTCAGCAATCAAAAGGAACAAATTATTGATATATGTAACAACTTTGATGAATCTCCACAGAATTAAGCTAAGTGGGGCAGGGGTTGGGGTAAGCCAATCTCAAAAAGAAGAAAAGTCAACTGTATATACTGTAGGATTCCATCTATGTAATATTTTTGAAATAACAATATTATAGAGATGGAGAACATATTAGTGGTCAGGGAATGGGGTGGAGGGAAGAAGGTGTAGTTATAAAAGGGCAACAATAAAGATCCTTGAAGGGATGGAACTGTTCTGGATCTTCACAGTGATGGTGGATACACAAATTCACACATTATGAAATTCAAAGACTGGCATACACAAATACAAGTACATGTAAAACTGGACAAATCTGAATAAACTCTGTAAATTTTACCAATGGCTACCTCCTAACTTTAATATTCTACTATAGTTATGTGATGTTACCAATGGAAGACACTGAGTAAAAGGATATCATAGGATATTGCTATACTCTTTTTACAACTTCCTATAAATCTATACTTGTTTCACAACAAAAAGTTAAAATGACTGACTGATAAATGATACAAATTATAGCATTTGTAAAGACGCTTGGAAAGTTATTACAACTATATTCCACACGTGCAAAGAGCTATAGTAAAAACTAAGCAGCCAGGACCGGTGGCTCACGCCTGTAATCCCAACACTGTTGGAGGCCAAGGCGGGTGGATTACCTGAGGTCAGGAGTTTGAGACCAGCCTGGCCAACATGGCGAAATCCTGTCTCTACTAAAAATACAAAAAATTAGCCAGGTGTGGTGGTGGGCGCCAGTAATCCCAGCAACTTGGGAGGCCGAGGCAGGAGAATTGCTTGAACCCAGGAGGTGGAGGTTGCAGTGAGCCGAGATCGAGCCACTGCACTCCAGCCTGGGCAAAAGCGCACTCTGTCC
>NW_016819378.1:262708-265392 GCF_001698545.2 Rhinopithecus bieti | reverse complement strand
TTTTTTTTGAGACAGGGTCTTGCTCTGTCTCCCCAGGCTGGAGTGCAGTGATATGATCTTGGCTCACTGCAACCTCCGCCTCCCAGGTTCAACTGATTCTCATACCTCAGCCTCCCTAGTAGCTGGGACCACAGGCACACACCACCACGCCTGGCTAACCTTTTTATTTTTAGTAGAGAGAGGGTTTTGCCATGTTGGCTAGGCCGGTCTCGAACTCCTGGCCTCAAGTAATCCGCCCACCTCGGCCTCCCAAAGTGCTGGGATTACAGGAGTGAGCCACCATGCTTGGCTCTTTTATTTTATCTTTTTAAGAGATGACGTCTCGCTGTGTTGCCCAGGCTGGAGCTCAATGGCTATTCACAGCCATGATCACTGTGTTCTACAGCCTCAAACTCCTATGCTCAAGTGATCCTCCTACCTCAGGCCTCCCAAGTAGCTGAGACTACAGGCTTCATGAACCATCACACCCAGCCAAGGGAAAATCTTAAAAGCAGCCAGAGCAAAAGGATACATAAAACAGTGGTCTCCAACCTTTTTGGCACCAGGGACTAGTTTTGTGGAAGACAAATTTTCCATGGATAGTAAGGCGATGGTTTCAGGATGAAACTGTTCCACCTCAGATCATCAGGCATTAGATTTGCCTAAGGGCTGTGCAACCTAGATCCCTCACATGCACAGTTCACAATAGGATTCACACTCCTGTGAGACTAATGCCACCGCTGATCTGACAGGAGGCTGAGTTCAGGGTGTAACGTTCACTCGCCTCCCGCTCACCTCTTGGACCAGGACTGGTCCATGGCCCAGGGACTGGGGAACCTTGACATATAGAAGAACAAAGATAAAGATGACAACAGAATCCTCTCTCTCTTTTTTTTGAGATGGAGTTTCGCTCTTGTTGCCCAGGCTGGAGTGCAATGACGCAATCTCGGCTCACCACAACCTCCAACTCATTGGAAGCTATTCAAGCCCAAAGACAATGAAGTAGCTCAAAAAACTAACACCAAGTGTGGTGGCTCATGTCTATAATCCCAACACTTTGGGAGCCCAGCAGTTCAAGTCTACAGTACCCTTTTTTTTTTTTTTTGAGCTGGAGTCTCACTCTGTCACCCAGGCTGGAGTGCAGTGGCACGATCTCGGGTCACTGCAAGCTCCGCCTCCTGGGTTCACACCATTCTCCTGCCTCAACCTCCTGAGTAGCTGGGACTACAGGCACCCGCCACCACACCCGGCTAACATTTTGTATTTTTAGTAGAGACGGGGTTTCACTGTGTTAGCCAGGATGGTCTCGATCTCCTGACCTCGTGATCTGCCCGCCTCAGCCTCCCAAAGTGCTGGGATTATAGGTGTGAGCCACGATGCCTAGCCTTTTTTTTCAGACGGAGTCTTGCTCTGTCACCCAGGCTGGAGTGCAATGGTGCAATCTCGGCTCACTACAACCTCCGCCTCCCAGGTTCAAGCAATTCTCCTGCCTCAGCCTCCCCAGTAGCTGAGATTACAGACACCCACCAACATGCCTGGCTAATTTTTGAATTTCTGGTAGGAATGGGGTTTTGCCATATTGGCCAGACTGGTCTCAAACTCCTGACCTCAGGTAATCTACCTGCCTTGGCCTCCCAAAGTGCTGGGATTATAGGCATAAGCCAGGACGCCCAACCTATAGTACACTTGAACTTGTAATGCCTGTGAATAGCTACTGTACTCCAGCCTGGGCAAGACAGCAAGACCTCATCTCTAACAAAATAAAATAAAACAACATAAAGATCATCCAGTTTGGGGAACAAAAAGAAGAATGAAGGAAAATGAACAAAGTCTGAGAGACCTTTGGGACACCATCAAGCACACTAACAAATACATACTAGGAGTCCTATGAGAGGAGAAGGGGCAAGAATAATATTTAGCAAAATAATGGCCAAAAGCTCAAATTTGATGAAAATCACTATTTATACATCCAGGAAGCTCAATAAATTCCAACCAGGAAAAACTCAGAAATCTACACCTAGACACACAATCAAACTGTTAAAAAACAAAGACAAAGAGAATCTTGAAAGCAGCAAAAGTGTCTTATCACACAAGAGATCCTTAAGATAACACATATTTTTCATCAGAAACCATGGAAGCTAAAAGAATGTGAACCAAGCATTCCCAAAATCCAGCAAAACTATCCTTCAAAACAAAGGAGAAAAGATATTCCCAGATAAAGAGACAGACATAATTCATCACCAGCAGACCTACTCTACAAGAAATGGCTCTACTCTAGGCTGGGTGTGGTGGCTCTGTTCTCCCAACACTTTGGGAGGCCAATGTGGGCTCCCGAGGTCAGGAGTTTGAGACCAGCCTGGCCAACATGGAAAAATCCCATCTCTACTAAAAATACAAAAAATCAGCCGGGCGCAGTGGCTCACGCCTGTAATCCCAGCACTTTGGGAGGCCGAGGCAAGCGGATCACAAGATCAGGAGATCGAGACCATCCTAGCTAACAAGGTGAAACCCTGTCTCTACTAAAAAATACAAAAAAACTAGCCTGGCAAGGTGGCAGGCGCCTGTAGTCCCAGCTACTCGGGAGGCTGAGGCAGGAGAATGGCGTGAACCCGGGAGGCAGTGCTTGCAGTGAGCCGAGATCTCGCCACTGCACTCCAGCCTGGGCAACAAGTGAGACTCCATCTCAAAAAAAAAAAAAAAAAAAA
>NW_016819378.1:256248-258375 GCF_001698545.2 Rhinopithecus bieti | reverse complement strand
TTTTTTTTTTTTGAGATGGAGTCTTACTCCGTCATGCAGGCTGGAATGCAATGGCGTGATCTCGGCTTACTGCAACCTCCGCCTCCCAGGTTCAAGCCATTCTCCTGCCTCAACCTCCCAATTGGCTGGGATTACAAGTGCCCGCCACCATGCCCGGCTAATTTTTGTATTTTTAGTAGCAACGGAGTTTCACGATGTCAGTCAGGCTGGTCTCAAACTCCTGACCTCAAGTGATCCGCCTGCCTCAGCCTCCCAAAGTGCTGGGATTACAGGCGTGAGCCACCACACCCAGCCCTCTCTTCCTTTCTCTGAAGGTAAAATTTACACTTGGAAAGTAAGATGGCAGTCATATCTGGCAGTTAACTGTTCTCTGCCTCCATGGGGCCCAAATCCAATCTTCTGAGGCAGCAGCAATTGTCAAAGCTCTGGCTAATAGCATAGCACTGAGGAGCACTTCACAGTTTAGAACCATTTAGACTAAATTGACCCAAGTAGCAAACACCTATAAGAGAATCACTGCTGATAAGACTTCTATGAAGGATTCCAAATGTCTTAAAGATAACTTCACAGGAGTGGAAAAGAGCTGAACTCAGCCACCTGACTACGGAAGCATTCTATAAACCTTTAGGCCAGGCATGGTGGCTCACACTTGTAATCCTAGCATTTTGGGAGGCCAAGGTGGGCGGATCACGAAGTCAGGAGTTTGAGACCAGCCTGGCTGGCGTGGTGAAACACTGTCTCTACTAAAAATATAAAAATTAGCTGGGCATGGTGGCACACATCTGTAGTCCCAATTTCTCGGGAGGCTGAGGCAGCAGAATCGCTTGAACCCAAGAGGTGGAGGTTGCAGTGAGCCAAGATCACGCCACTGCACTTCAGCCTGGGCAACAGAGCAAGACTCCATCTCAAAAACTAAACTAAACTAAACTAAATAAAATAAAATGAAATAAAATAGCTTTAATAATGACCCTGTCACCAGAAAAACAGACACTTTGTCCTAGCCTTCTAATCAGCTGTATTTAGCAGCCAACATCCATCTTTTGCAATAAAATGCCACCTCTTAGTTCCTAGTCCTATCAAATTATCACAGGTTTGGGCAATAGATAAATCAGAAACTACAGTTAACTTGTCTAGGAGCCAAGACAATTAATAAAACTTACTTGGAGAAGCAGAATAGCCTCTAGTCACCTGAAGACAAGTTTTAAAGATCCTAACAACTGTTAACACTTGGGCACACCAAAATGACTATAATCTGAAAAACAGCCACATATCACTTCCAATGGTGTCATTATACAAAAGTGATCTTCCCCTCCGAAATAGTTTTTAAAGTCAGCTAAATCTTGAACAATGACTTCTACTCTTCTCTAAAATAGGAGCTATGACAGCTACCTTAATGAGATGCCTGATAAACTCAGGGCAAGGGGCTCACTGTGCTGACATTCTCACCTCACTTAGGACTTCTGCTGATTCATCCTGATGGGCTGACAAGTCACTGACTTGCCAAATCATCTTGTTTATTTCACACATAAAAATACTGTCTACTCAAGACAACTACTAGCCAGACACCTTCTCCTGCTCCTGCTACAGAGCCTTTCCCTCTCTGACCTCATGGAGCAACTAGCAACAACAAAATATATATGTATATTTCAGGTGAATATTAGTAACTCTCTATAACTAACAAGCCATAAAGGGCTGGAAACAGAGCCCATAAAAGGGCCAGAGTGTTAACCCTCAGCAATTTGCCAGTTTTTCAAAGAGATCAAAATCACCTGGGGAAGAAACACTAGCTTTTCAGGATTAACAGATGTTTGGTATTATTATGGTAATCTGAAAAATAGTTGCCAAGCTGGGACCTGAAAATATCAGTCCCGAGGCACACCAAATAATCACAGAAATATTTAAGTAAGTAAGCTTTGTTCTAACACGTCTTCAAAAAGAAAGACAAGTTAGGGCAATAAAAACAAGCAGAAAACATCCATTTCATTTAAAAAGAATGAAAGAGAGAAAGGGAAGGGGAAAAAGAGAAACAATAAAGAACTATGCCCACGTTTAACATGACCACAATTATGTGTAGCAATTCCCATCAAGAAGTGCAGTTCATCTCAAAAAAAAAAAAAAAAAAAAAAA
>NW_016819378.1:230831-254688 GCF_001698545.2 Rhinopithecus bieti | reverse complement strand
AAAAAAAAAAAAAAAAAAAAAAAAAGTGCATACATATCCCACAATACGCTGCATGCATAAACAAAAATAAGGGAATTTTTTTGGAGATAAGAGTCTCACTCTGTCGCCCAGGCTGGAGTGTACTGACGTCATCTCAGCTCACTGCAACCTCCACCTCCTGGGTTCAAGCAATTCTCATACCTCAGTCTCCCAAACAGCTGGGATTACAGGCATGCACCACCACGTCCAGCTAATTTTTATATTTTTAGTAGAGTTGGAGTTTCACCATGTTGGCCAGGCTGGTCTCAAACTCCTGGCCTCCCAGCCTGGCCAACATGGCGAAACCCCATCTCTACTAAAAATACAAAAATCAGCCAGGCGTGGTGGTGGGCACTTGTAATATCAGCTACTCAGGAGGCTGAGGCAGGAGAATCACTTCAACCCGGGAGGCGGAGGCTGCAATGAGCTGAGATTACAGCACTGCCCTCCAGTCTGGGTGACAGAGCAGGACTCTGTCTCCAAAAAAAAAAAAACTCCTGGCCTCAAGTGATCCACCTGCCTCGACCTCCCAAAATGCTGGGATTACAGGCATAAGCCACTGCAGCCAGCCAAAAATAAGGAAATTCTTGATGTATAATACTTAAAAGCTATATTGCTAAAGGAAAAAAGATGCAGAACCATTTTTGTAAAATGGGAGAAAATATACATACACATACTTGCCTTTTTTTATGCTTATCAATGCATATGATGCACAAAAACTGGTAATAATAGTTGCCTCTGGAGAGAGGCATAGGAACCGACTGGTTTGGGGGTATAAAAGCAAGATGGGGCCGGGCACAGTGGCTCATACCTGTAATCCTAGCACTTTGGGAGGCTGAGGCGGGTGGATCACCTGAAGTTAGGAGTTTGAGACCAGCCTGACCAACATGGTGAAACCTCGTCTCTACTAAAAATACAAAACAACTGGCTGGGTGCCAGTGGCTCACGCTTGTAATCCCAGCACTTTGGGAGGCCGAGGTGGGCGGATCACAAAGTCAAGAGATCGAGACCATCCTGGCCAACATTGTGAAACCCCGTATCTACTAAAAACACAAAAATTAGCTGGGCGTGGTGGCGCACACCTGTAGTCTCAGCTACTTGGGAGGCTGAGGCAGGAGAATGGCTTGAGCCTGGGAGGCGGAGGTTGTAGTGAGCTGAGATCACACCATTGCACTCCAGCATGGGCGACAAGAGCGAAACTCAGTCTCAAAAAAAAAAAGAAGAGCAAGATGGGGCCTGGCATGGTGGCTCACACCTGTTATTCCAGCACTTTGGGAGACAGGGGCAAGTGGATTTCTTAAGCTCAGGAATTCGAGACCAGCCTGGGCAACATGGCAAAAACGCATCTCTTCTAAAAATACCAAAAATTAGCCGAGTGTGGTGGCTCACACCTGTAGTCCCAGCTCAACTTGTGAGGCTGAGGTGGGAGGAGGGAGGATCACCTGAGCCCAGGAGGCAGAGGCTGCAGTGAGCCAAGATGATGCCACTACACTCCAGCCTGGGCAACAGAGTGGGACTCTGTCTCAAAAAAAAAAGCAGGATGGAAACTCCATTTCATACTTTTTTCTATCCTTAAAACTCTGAACCATATAAATATAATACCAATTCAAAAAGTAAATCCAAAAATGTATAAGAATTCTCATTTTACATAAGGAACAACTTCTCATACCATTTTTTTTCTCTAGTCTCAAAAAATATCCATCCCATGTGCTTACTTTGGCAGCACATATACTAAAAAAAAAAAAAAGTCCATTCCTAATTTTTAACTGTAGGTTCAGTGCTACCTAAACAAGGTATCTAGCCAGGCATGGTGGCTCATGCCTGTAATCCCAGCACTTTGGAAGGCCAAGGAGGGCAGATCACGAGGTCAAGAGATTGAGACCATCCTGGCCAACATGGTGAAACCCCATCTCTCTCTATTAAAAATACAAAAAAATAAAAATAAACAATTAACTGGGTGTGGTGGCGTGCATCTGTAGTCCCAGCTACTCAAGAGGTTAAGACAGAATCACTTGAACCCAGGAGGCAGAGGTTGCAATAAGCCAAGATCGTGCCACTGCACTCCAGCCTGGCGACAGAGCAAGACACTGTCTCAAAACAAACAAACAAACAAAAAACAAGGTATCTAGGCCAGGCATGCTGGCTCACACCTGTAAGTCCCGTACTTTGAGGTTGAGGCCGGAGGATCACTTGAACGCAGGAGTTCAATACCAGCTTGAAAAACATAGTGAGACCCCATCTGTATTTGTAAAATGTAAAAATAAAAATTAAAAAAAAAGCTATCTATAATTAATATGAGTCAAAGATACCTATCCACTATGAAACCTTTGAATTGTTAAGTAGGTTAACTAGTGATTCTGGGGTAGGGTCAGAATTTTCATCTTTTACATTATATACTTTTTTCCTTTCTTTCTCTTTTTTTCGAGACAGGGTCTCACTCTGTTGCCCCAGCTAGAGTACAGTGACATGATCATAGCTCACTGTAACCTCAACCTCCTGGGCTCGAGTAATCTTCCCACCTCAGCCTCCCAAGCAGCTAGGACTACAGGTATGTGCCACAGCACACTCAAGTAATTTAAAAAATTTTTTGTAGAGATGCGAGTCTCACTATGTTGACTAGCCTGGCTTTTATACGTTAAAATCATTTGAATTCCTTATAATGAGTACATATTACTTTTGTAATTTGAAAAATGCATTATTTCTATATGATTGAAGAGGTTAAAGGAAAACCTACAGGCCGGGTGCAGTAGCTCATGTCTTTAATCTCAGAACTTTAGGAGGACAAGACTGGAGGACCACTTGAGATCAGGAGTTCGAGACCAGCCTGGGCAACATAGTGAGACCTTGCCTCTACTAAAAATAACAAAAATTAGCTGGGGATGGTGGTGTGCGCTGTAGTTCCAGCTACTGGGGAGACTGAGGCGGGAAGATGACTTAAGCCTGGAAGATCAAGACGGCAGTGAGCTATGATCATACCACTGCACTATGGCCTGGGTGACAGAGTGAGACTCTGTCTCAAAAAAAAAAAAAGGAAGACAGACCAACCTACAGTCCAAATGTTGAATTGGAAATACTGACATGAACTTAGGATATACTTTCTTTAAAAACAAACAAAAAAATACCTTATTTTCTATAGAAAACTCCAAGAAGCAATGACCAACACACTAAGCAAATGAGTACCTCTTGCACCCAGATTGTGGTTTCTAAACATCATTTCCCCATGAAAGGAACCAGGATTTGGGGGACAATGTCTGATCCATGTTCAGAAATGAAAACGTAAAAGATGATCTTCGGCCGGGCGCGGTGGCTCAAGCCTGTAATCCCAGCACTTTGGGAGGCCGAGACGGGCGGATCACGAGGTCAGGAGATCGAAACCATCCTGGCTAACACGGTGAAACCCCGTCTCTACTAAAATACAAAAAAATTAGCTGGGCGAGGTGGCGGGCGCCTGTAGTCCCAGCTACTGGGAGGCTGAGGCAGGAGAATGGCGTGAACCCGGGAGGCGGAGCTTACAGTGAGCTGAGATCCGGCCACTCCACTCCAGCCTGGGGGCAGAGCGATACGCTGTCTCAAAAAAAAAAAAAGATGATCTTCGATCATCTTGTCAGACCAGAAAGCAAGGAAGCTATTAAAGACTAACAGGATCACATCCAAACGACATAGGAGCCAACTCAAAGAGGTTCATTTGCCAAAGATGAGACAATGAGACATTAATAACGATAAAACTGAAATTGGCCAGGCGCAGTGGCTCATGCCTGTAACCCCAGCATTTTGGGAGGCCCAACACAGGTGGATCACCTGAGGTTGGGAGTTTGAAACCAGCCTGACCAACATGGTGAAACCCCATCTCTACTAAAAATACAAAATTAGCCAGGTGTGGTGGCAGGCGCCTGTAATCCCAGCTACTTGGGAGGCTGAGGCAGGAGCATCGCTTAAACGCAGGAGGCAGAGGCTGCAGTGAGCCGAGATTGCACCACTGCACTCTAGCCTGGGCAACAAGAGCGAAACTCCGTCTCAAAAAACAAAAAACAAAAAAAAAACTGAAATTGGCTTAAACACATTAAATATATTTAAATTGAAGAGTCTATTATTGAATTGAATGACTGTTTTTTAAAAACTCATCAGTCAACTTTAGAAGATGTTAGTAAACAAATTATTTTGAAAATGGTCATAACTGTTAATTAAAAGACCTAAGCATTTGTCTTCTCTGTCCTATACAAATTGTACCTCAGAGAAACCAAATAAGCGACGAGGGGAGTATCTTTTATAAAAAAGTACTGCAGCTAAAAAAAAATTTTAAATGATAGAATTTGAGTATCACCATTTATAATCTCTAATGAAGTTCAATGAAGTAAGGGATCTAGGCAATGATTATCAATGGCTGCTGACATCATAAAAAGGAGATTAATAGACATCACATGCCCTTGATGGAAGTATACAACACTGCATAAAGTATGCTAACCAAAAATATTGAATCTGAACCTGATCATGTAGATATAACTACCAATTTGAAGAAAATATGGGAGACAGAGAACATGTTAAGTGACACCACAATAATGTCAATCAATTAATCCAGCCAACTGTGGGAAACTCTACTAGACAGATGACCCAATTTCTTTAATACATAAACTACGAAGGCAAATAAGTGAGGGAAAGTATTTTAGAAAAAGAAATGTGAGGGTGGGCACAGTGGCCTGTAATCCCAGCACTTTGGGAGGCCAAGGCAGGTGGATCGCTTGAGATCAGAAGTCCGAGACCAGTCTGGCCAACATGGTGAAACCCCATCTCTACTAAAAACACAAAAATTGGCCAGGCGTGGTGGCGGGCACCTGTAATCCCAGCTACTCCGGAAGCTGAGGCAGGAGAATCGCTTGAACCCGGGAGGTAGAGGTTGCAGTGAGCCAAGATCTTGCCACTGCACTCCAGCCTGGGCAAGAGAGCAAAACTCCATCTCAAGAAAAAAAAAAAAAAAGAAAAATTAGAAGATACTGCAATGAAACACCAGATATTTAATATTAAGGAATTGTTATTTTAGATGGGCCATTGGTTTTTTAAAGTCCTTATTTTTGTGTATTTTTTTGTTTGTTTGTTTTCTTTTTTAGAGAAAACGGTCTCGCTCTGTTACCCAAGCTAGAGTGCAGTTTTAAAATCATACCTCACTGCAGCCTTCAACTCCTGGGCTTGAACAGTCCTCTCAGCTCAGCCTCCCACATAGCTGGGGACTACAGGTGTGTGCCACCACATCCAGCTAATTTTTTGTTTTTCTGTCTCACTCTTGTTGCCCAGACTGGAGTGCAGTCGTGCAAACTCAGCTAACTGCAACCTCTGCCTCCCAGGTTCAAGCCATTCTCCTGCCTCAACCTCCCGAGTAGTTTAAATTACAGTCATTCGCCACCACGCCCAGCTAGTTATTATTATTTTAGGTAGAAACGGGGTTTCACCATATTGTTGGTCAGGCTGGTCTCAAACTCCTAACCTCAAATGATCCTCCCACCTCAGCTTCCCAAAGTGCTGGCATTACAGATGTGAGTCACCATGCCTGGCCTAATTTTTAAAGTTTTTGTAGAGATGGGGTCTCACTATATTGCTCAGTCTGGTCTTGAACCCCTGACCTCAAGTGGTCCTCCCACTTCAGACTCCCAAAGTGCCAGGATTATAGGCATGAGCCACTGTACCCGGCCAAGTCCTTACTTTTTTAGATACATGCTGATATATTTATAGACGAAATAACATATCAAGGATTTGTTTCAAAATAATCAATAAGGGGCCGGGCATGGTGGCTCGTGTCTGTAATCCCAGCACTTTGAGAGGCCAAGACAAGCGGATTGCTTAAGCTCAGGAGTTCGAGACCAGCCTGGGCAACACGGTAAACCCTTGTCTCTATTTAAAAACAAAAAAATAAAATAAAATAAAATAAGGGAGGTAGTAGGAATATAGATGAAACAAAATCAACCATGGGCAGATAATTGCATATGGACATTCATTATACCACTCTTGATGCTTTTGAATACATATGAAATTTTCCGTAGTAAAGTGTTTCATAACAGAGCAAATCTCAAAAAAGAAAAATACATATATTTGAAATATGACTGATGAGAGTTCCACCCTCATGAGAGGATTAATGCTATTATCGAGGGAGTTAGTTACCTCAGGAGTAGATTACTGATTAAAAGGATGAGTTTACCTTGAAAAAAAAAATATGACGACTGAAATGAATTTTGTATACTAATCTTTAAAGCCTAGTTCAATTTCTACTTCTTCCATGAAGCCTTTCTATATTGATTTCTCTCTTCTTCTGTATCTATTTGTACTGAGCAATTGACTTAATTAAATTATACTGCATTCTGTTTACATCACAGGATCTAATCCATTATATCCTGATCATTAATTGTTCATTTTTTATCTCCACAGCTAGTCAGTCAGTAAGGTTCTTTAATACACACAAACCCTAAAATGATTATTAAGCCTCCTAATGATCCCAAGTACCTTATCTGACACTCAAGTTGTCTCAAAAAACCTTGGGACCTATGGAAAAATACCGTATTCTTCTTTGTCACCCCAAGAGCCACTCTGCACTAAAATTTTTACTCTAGTAAAACATACAATATTATGTTCTTCAAATTTTACACAGATCACACCAAAACACTGCCTCTAGCCACTTAAGGCAAGCTAATACACACCAGCTTTCCTTCTCCCAGAGTTCAAATGAGCATATTTGTACTCTGTCACAGAAAAAGAATTATATACTACTAGATTTAAATAGAAGTTCTGTTAACTAACTGATAGAGTGAAGTTATTTTATAAAAACTACAGCTGAGAGGTGGGGCAAAAAAAAAATTGGCTGCAATACACAGAGAGCCTACCCAAAGGAAAAGTCACAAAACCGAGGAAAAAAAGAAATCACTACCTAACTGAAGACCAATTAAGACCACCTGATCTACTGAAGTATATACACGCTTCAGATGACATATAGCCCCTTTATCCCTTTTGTAAAAAGTGTTAAGATAATTGGTTTGTTCCTCCAATTATAAAAATAAATATTCTTTATGAAAAAAATAAGCTAAAGGAAAACAAAAATTTACTCCATAATCCCCTTCATAACTTTTTTTGTCTCAGTAAGTTCTTTGAAGACAGCTCATTTTTCCAAAGAAAATATGTCCCTCACTTCTAAAACTGATGTAGGAAGCCCCAGAAGGAAGGAAAGAAAAGAAAAAAAGCACATGGGCTTAAATCAATAAGAGAATATGTAGATTTGTTTTTCAATTTTCTTTTACATTTACCATTTGTATAAATTTAGGGTGAAAATAACCACACATTTCCATTTTTATGAATTATATTTGTTGGTTAATAAATGTTTTGCATTTTTTTCTACTGTCCCTAAAATTTCTTGCTATAGTAGCAACAAGATCCTACTTTTCCAAATACCAAATCAGGTGGTAAACATATCATATTCACTCTGTATGTGTAATCTTACTCTATTTTAACTTATTTTTTATTTAAATGAATTACTCAACATAACCATTCCTTTTATCTGCCATTTCTTGTGTTGAGGCTCTACCAACTATTAATACATCAAGAGATCTTCACATTACCAGGGAAGCAGTATAACCTTAAAAAAAAAAAAAAAAAAAAAGAAACTTTACATTTCATGGACAGCTAAATGTACATGGAATTACTAAGGTTCTCCTCAAAGCATCCTACATAAACTCTAGTCTGAATTCACATACATGCAAAAACAATTCCAGCATCATAAAATTCTCCCACAAGCACCCAAGTGTAAGGCTCACCTGATCTCAAGTTCAAATGTATTGCCTCATCTATCCAGATGAATTGTTAAGAATTATATTTAATGGCCAGGCACAATGGTTCACACCTATAATTCCAACACTTTCAGAGGCTGACGCAGGAGAATCACTTGAGGCCAGGAGTTTGAGATCAGCCTGGGCAACATGGCAAGACCCTGTCTCTGCACAAAAATTTAAAAATTAGCCAGGCATGGTGTGTGTGCCTGTAGTCTCAGGTATATGGGAGGATGAGGCGGGAGGATGAGGCAGAAGGGTCGCTTGAGCCAAGGAGGTTGAAGCTGTGGTGAGCCATGATGGCACCACTGTACAGCCTGAATGACAGAGCAAGACCCTGTCTCTAAATAAATAAAAAGAAACTCTATTTATCAAGTATAATTTGGAGAGACACTAGGGAAAAAAACAGTGGATTTCAATTCTACAGGAGAGCTCTACATGGTTCTAAATTTGGCCAAGTAACAGAAATAATGGGAAAGCATACAATCTTAATATCTGCAATTTATGTTACCAGGCAGCTCATTCCTTAAGTAATCTTAGAGCAATCATTCACATAAAACAAAAGAATATATAAGCCACACAATTAACTGATGTTAGTAAGTTAATTAAAATACCAGCTAAAATGTCTGAAAATGACCACCTTCCCCCACCAAAACAACATTTTATACTTCCTAAAGGTTCCTAAAGGTTCTTAGTATACGCAATAATATGCAGAATTTTTGTTTGTTTTTTTGAGACAGCATCTCACTCTGTTACCCAGGCCAGATGGAGTGCAGTGGTGCGATCTTGGCTCACTGCAACCTCAGCCTCCAGGGTTCAAGCAATTCTCCTGCCTCAGCCTCCTAAGTAGCTGGGATTATAAGTGTCCACCATCACACTTAGCTAATTTTTGTATTTTCAGTAGAGACCATGTTCGCCAGGCTGGTCTCAAACTCCTGACCTCAAGAGATCGACCTGCCTGCCTCAGCCTCCCAAACTGTTGGGATTATAGGCATGAGCCTCGGCCTAATATGCAGAATTGTAACTATTTCAAAAGAACATGTTGCTAACACATCATCACCTTCTCTGCAGCTTATTTATATGTTTCCCCATCAAAGGAATATGCAGATATATTTAATGGGTTTCACCTTCAGTGCAAAATATTTTTGTGGATAAGACTGACATATCTTGTTTCATGTAGAGTCCCAGAGCAGTACATTCTCAAGCTGTTGAATCAGAAGTGATTTTGGTATACCAGATCCCAATTCCAAGGCTAATCCTATTTTACTTTCTAAAACATGAGACCTCATCAAGAACCATAAAACGATGCTCCAACAGAAATGTTCAATACATTGAACACCCTGATATGGTTAGGCTTTGGATCTCCACCCAAGTATCATCGTGAATTGTAATACCCAGGTGTTGAAGGAGAGACCTAGTGGGAGGTGACTGGATCATAGGAGTGGTTTCCCCCATGCTGTTCTTGTGACAGTCAGTGAGTTCTCACAAGAGCTGATGGTTTTATAACGGGCTCTTCCTCTTTTGTTTCCTTCACATGCTCTCTCACCGGCTGCCATGTAAGACATGCCTGTTTTTTCTTCCACCATAATCTTAAGTTTCCTGAAGCCTGTCCGGCCATTCAAAACCGTGAGTCAATTAAACCTCTTTTCTTTATAAATTACCCAGTCTCGGGCATTTCTTTATAACAGTGTGAGAACAGACAAATACACATCCTAACTTCATATGAGTTCTAGATTGTATTCACAGATCAATATGTAAAATACATATGCAGATGAATGCAAGATGCAAGTTCAAAACACAAAGCACTGGCCGGGCGTGGTGGCTCACGCCTGTAATCCCAGCACTTTGGGAGGCCAAGGGGGGGCAAATTACTTGAGATCAGGAGTTCAAGACTAGCCTGACTAACATGGCGAAACCCTGTCCCTACTAAAAATACAAAAAAATTAGCCAAGCATGGTGGCATGCACCTGTAATCCCAGCTACTTGGGAGGCTGAGGTGGGAGAATCACCTGAACCTGAGAGGCAGAGGCCGCAGTGAGCCAAGATCACACTAGTGCACTCCAGCCTGGGCAAGAGAGTGAGATTCTGTCTCAAAGAAAAAATTAAACACACAAAACCCACAAAGTATTAAAGGCCTGGGTTGAGAAGATTCCCTACCTAAGAATATTTTAATTCAGACAGCAGAAGATACAAAGAGGGAAACAACTCTTAAGTGACTACAGCCTGGATTACCTGAGCATAAGAGGGATACGAAAATGTATTTTTGGTCGGGCGCAGTGGCTCACACCTGTAATCCCAGCACTTTGGGAGGCTGAGGCGGGCAGATCACAAGGTCAGGAGTCTGAGACCAGCCTGGCCAACATGGTGAAACCCCGTCTCTACTAAAAACACACACAAAAAATTAGCCAGGCGTGGTGGCAAGTGCCTGTAGCCCAGCTACTCAGGAGGCTGACGCAGGGGAATTGCTTGAACCCGGAAGGCGGAGGTTGCAGTGAGCCAAGATCATGCCATTGCACTCCAGCCTGGACGACAGAGCGAGACTCCATCTCAAAAAAAAAAAGAAAAAGAAAAAGAAAACTTATGTCACCACCAAATTAGGGGAAAAAAAGCAGTACAACGCCAATCTTCTGTGCAATATCCCATCTCCCATGGCAAGTCACCATAACTACTTATAAATCACTTCATTATGTGAAATAATTCAGGTTAAGGCTAGGCAAGGTAGCTCACGCCTGCACTCCCAACACTTTGGGATGCTGAGGTGGGAAGATCGCTTGAGCCCATGAGTTCAAGACCAGCTGGGCCAATATACTGCAACTTTCTATTAAAAAAACAAACAACAACAACAACAAAAAAAACAGGCTGGGCAAGGTGGCTCATGCCTGTAATCCCAGCACTTTGGGAGGCCGAGGTGGGCAGATCGCTTGAGGTCACGAGATCAAGACCAGTCTGACCAACATGGTAAAACCCCTTCTTTACTAAAAATACAAAAATTAGCCAGGCGTGGTGGTGAGCACCTATAATCCCAGCTACTCAGGAAGCTGAAGCAGGAGAATCACTTGAACTCAGGAGGTGGAGGTGGCAGTGAGCCGAGATCGCACCACTGCACTCCAGCCTGGGTGACAGAGCAAGACTCCATCTCAAGGGGAAAAAAAAAAACTCAGATACTTTATTGCTCAAGCACATTTGGGAAGCCACAGAGAGTCTTAGATCTGTAATCCACTTTTTTTTTTTTGAGATGGAGTCTCACTCTGTCACCTAGGCTGGAGTGCAGTGGCGTAGTCTCAGCTCACTGCAACTTCCGCCTCCCGAGTTCAAGTGATTGTCCTGCCTCAGCCTCCCGAGTAGCTGAGATTACAGGCACATACAGGCACCACACCCAATCAAATTTTTTTGTATTTTTAGTAGAGACGGGGTTTCACCATGTTGGTCAGGCTGGTCTTGAACTCCTGACCTCAAATGATCCACGCATCTCAGCCTCCAAGAGTGCTGGGATCACAGGCGTGAGACACCGCGCCCGGCCCACTTGATCTTTTTTTACTACAAATAACTAATCTCATAAAAATAACAAAGAATAGGCCAGGCGCAGTGGCTCATGCCTGTAATCCCAGCACTCTGGGAGGCCAAGGCAAGCTGATCACCTGAGGTCAGGAGTTCAAGACCAGCCTGGCCAACATGGTGAAACCCCATCTCTACGAAAAATACAATAATTAGTCTAGCCGAGCGTGGTGATGCACACCCGTCATCCTAGCTACTGGGGAGGCTGAGGCACGAGAATCGCTTGAACCCAGGAGGCGAAGTTGCAATGAGCTGAGATCACATCACTGCACTCCAGTCTGGGCAAAGAGAAAGACTCCATCTCAAAAACAAAACAAAACAAAACAAAACAAAAAAACAAAGAAAGAAAGAATCAAGAATGAGAAGCAGGCTGGGTGCGGTGTCTTATACCTGTAATCCCAGCACTTTGGGTGGCCGAGGCAGGCAGATCAGCTGAGGTCAGGAGTTCAAGACCAGCCTGGCCAACATGGCAAAACTCTGTCTCTACTAAAAATACAAAAATTAGCTGGGGATGGTGGCAAGCACTTGTAATCCCAGCTACTCGGCAGTCTGAGGCAGGAGAATCACTTGTACCCAGTAGGCGGAGGTTGCAGTGAGCCGACATCATAACACTGCACTCCAGCCTTGGTGACAAGAGCGAAACTCTGTCAAAAAAAAAAATACAAAAGAAAAGAATGAGAAGCAATTTCTCTTTATAGGAACCACTCCCCATTAAAGGAATCAGGATTCCTTACAGAAACAACTGATTCCAGGTCTGGGACAAGTAAAATACAAAGTGAGCACAGAATCCCTTGTTGTGCCAGAGTGTAAGGAAGTCCTCAAAATATGATAGAGATATGTCAAAAGAACAAAGCAGCCAGCTTGAAGGGGCTCCCTCAAGCCCCTCTGAATCAAAGTTAGGACAATTTTTGTATTTCTAATAATAAGTATTACTGGTACTTTTAATACTAACAGCAATGGACTGTAACTTGTTGAATTTTTTTAAACTGTCAAATCTATAGTTATCCTCAAAAATGTAAGGGAGGAGAAAAGCTCTTCTCTTTAGAACAATACCAGCCATAAATGCAGAGGGAATGAGAGAATGTGAAAATCAACATATTCAAAGCACCAGTGGTGCTCGCTTCCACAGCACATATACTAAAATTGGACTGATACAGAGAAGATTTAGCATGGTCCCTGACCAAGGATAACATGCACATTCATGAAGCATTCTATTAAAAAAGGAAAAAAGAAACCACTAATGTAACAACAGATTCAGACAAGGATCATCAATGGATGCTAATGTCACTGGGTAAAAGGTTGTGGAGGAAAAGAGACCCAAAATCTTAAAAGTATCATCCCACAGCTGTTTCTTAATTATAAAGGAAAAGGATCCAACATCACAAGGCCAGGAGTGAAAAAGAAAAAAAAAAAAAGTGGAAAGATTCCTTTACAATGAAGAAATCTAGCAGATATCAATTTAACGAAGTGATCAAAGTTATCATCAATAATGAGACAAAGTGACATTATGTGCACACCAACATCACCTGGGTAGTATTCTTGCCAAGTATATTTGACTTGAATCTAATCATGACAAATTCAAACTGTACAATATTCTTCAAAACAACTGGCCTGGACGCTTCAAAAATATTAATGACACGAAAAACAAACAAACAAAAAAAAAAACAGAAGAGAACTGCTCTAGGTTAAAAGAGACTACTACAAACATACAACGATTAAATACAACACATGTTCCTTGAAGGAATCCAGGATTGTGGGGGTAAGGTGTAAACAATGTTGAGATAACTGAAGAAATATGGACTGTTTATAACATTATTATATCACTGTAAAATATTTTGAATGTGATAGTGAACTTAATAATGGTATTATGGAAAACACCATTGTTCTCAGGCGATATATGCTTAAGAAATTATGGAGTGAGGTGTCCTGATGTCTGTAATTTATTTCCTAATACGTGAATAAAAATTCCTAATATACAGTAACACAAAAAACTGTGTATGTGCTATGCGTGCAGGGAGGTAGGAGAGAGAGGAGAGAGAAAAAGTGAGAGGGAGAGGAAGAGAGAGGAAGGGAGAGAGCAAACATACAAATGTGGCAAAATATTATCAATTGGTAAACACAGGTAAATGTCCTACCGCTGTCCACTGTATCATTTCTCCACCTTTCCTATAGGTTTGAAATTCTTCCAAATAAAATGTTGGAGCCAAAAAGAACAAGAAGCAACATTAACCAAAATACTTGACTGCCCAACACAAACTTGCCATATCCTAAAAGGTAATTTGAGATGAGGGTTAAAAGCACAGACTTCAGGCCAGGCACTATGGCTCAAGCCTATAATCTTAACACTCTGAGAGAATGAGGAGGGCTGGCTGACTGAGCCCCAGGAGTTCAAGACCAGCCTGGGCAACATGGTGAAACCCTGTCTCTACTAAAAATACAAAAAATTAGCCGGCAATGGTGGTGCATGCCTGTAGTCCCAGCTACTCCAGAGGGTGAGGCAGGAAAATCACTTGAATCTGAGAGGCAGAGGCTGCAGTGAGCCGAGATTGCGCCACTGCACTCCAGCCTGGGCAACACAGTGAGACACTGTCTCCAAAAAAAAAAGCCGGCCGGGCGTGGTGACTCCCGTTTGTAATCCCAGCACTTTGGGAGGCCAAAGAGGGCAGACCATGAGGTCAGGAGATCGAGACAAGCCTGGCCAACATGGTGAAACCCCATCTCTACTAAAAATACAAAAATTAGCCGGGCGTGGTGGTGGGCGCCTGTAGTCCCAGCTACTCTGAAGGCTGAGGCAGGAGAACTGCTTGAACCCAGGAGGCAGAGGTTGCAGTGAGCCGAGATTGTGCCATGGCACTCCAGCCTGGGCGACACATTGAGACTCCGTCTCAAAAAAAAAAAAAAAAAAAGCCGCCGGGCGCGGTGGCTCAAGCCTGTAATCCCAGCACTTTGGGAGGCCGAGACGGGCGGATCACGAGGTCAGGAGATCAAGATCATCCTGGCTAACACGGTGAAACCCCGTCTCTACTGAAAAATACAAAAAAAAAAAATCTAGCCGGGCCCGAGGGTGGCCGGCCGCTGTAGTCCCAGGCTACTCCAGAGGCTGAGGCAGGAGAATGGCGCTAACCCCGGGAGGCGGAGCTTTGCAGTGAGGCTGAGATCCGGCCAGCCTGCACTCCAGCCCCAGCGAGCAGAGCGGAGAGCTCCGTCTCAAAAAAAAAAAAAAAAAAAAAAAAAAAAGCCTAGGTAATCCGCAAGTACTTGGGAGGACAAGGTGTGTGGATCATCTTAGGGTCAGGAGTTTGAAGACCGCAGCCTGGACGCACACGGTAAAACCCATCTCTAGCTAAAAATAAAAAATTAGGCCTGTAATACCCAGCTACTTGGGAGCGCCTGAGGCCAGGAGAATCCGACTGAGCCCAGGACCGAGAGTGTTGGCAGTGACGGTGGAGATGCCAACCCATTGGCAGCTCCCCAGCCTGGGGGCTACAAGGGAAGAGAATCCATCTCAAAAAAAAAACCATCTCAAAAAAAAAAAAAAAAAAAAAAAAAAAAAAAACCACATAGACTTCCACATCAAACTGGGTTTATATCTGGCCACAATGATGATGGTCATATAATCTAACCTAACTTCCCTAAGCCTCACTGTGAATGGGGATAATACGCAATACTATTCCATCGAGGATTATATTATTCGAGGATTAAATGATCTAATGTATAATTTGTTACTATTATCTCCCATGATATTATCACATTATGTGTTCTTGTTTTGTGTGTCTTGTGGCAGCTTACAGGTAAATTTTGTCAAAATTTTTGGCCCAAAATACGCCCATGAGTCCAAAATCAAAGAATTATTGCATGTCTATCCAAGGACCAATAAAGTCCGGTACTCCATTGGCACTATATATAAGTGAGAATTAACATTCTCGTAAAGAATATAGGCACGTGATTGGGAAATCGTAGGCTTATCAGTCTTACTGTTTGCTCCCTTCCTCCCCAAAAAATTACTGGGTTACCCTGTCAGGAATGGGCCACAGGGCTACCGGCTGGTCCCAAAGAATGTCAGTCTTAACATTAAAATCCAGTGCCCATCAAAGAAAAAGGAGTGTCGCCTAAATCTGCTGGTATTCTCCCCTGGGGTTTCGGCATGGTCAGGGCTCTCCTATCACTTTCCTTAAGTTTGCCCTGGGTAGGCCCTGTTTGCCCTAACACGGATTAAAATCTTGCTTGTGGAGAGTAAACTTCCAAAATCATAAATACGGCCCTGCCTCTCCTCTAGGCTACTCCAAGATCTGCACTTAGCCGCAAACAACTAGCTGCTAGCGCATTTCCAAAAGTGAACTCCCTCGGCCGGGCGCCGGTGGCTCAAGCCTGGTAATCGCCAGAAGCTTTGGGAGGCGAGACGGGTGGATCTGCGAGGTCAGGAGATCGAGAACCATCCTGGCTAACACGGCGAAACCGCCGTCTCTACTAAAAAATACAAAAAACTAAGCCGGGAGTTGGCGGGCTGCCTGTAGTCCCGCTAGCTTGGGAGGCTGAGCAGGAGAATGGCGTAACCCGGGAGGCGGAGCTTGCAGTGAGGCTGAGATGCCGGCCAGCTGCACTCCCGCTGGGCGACAAGAGCGAGACTCCGTCTCAAAAAAAAAAAAAAAAAAAAAAGAGGTGCGAAAAAAGTGAACTCTCTACCAACATTTCCTCTAATCCCAAACTTACCCTTTTCTTATCTCAGAAAGCAACACCACCCAGTTCGCCCAAGACACAAACCTGAGCGTCATCCATCCACGATTCCTCCCCTCTTCCCACATTTAAACAATCTCCAAATTCTGGAACCATCTCACATTCATCTGCTCTTCTCAGCTCTGTTTCCTCTCCTCCATTCTCGTTACTTCTGCGCAGAGCATTTAGTTAATGGGGCAAGGCCTCCAGAGCTTTCTTTTGCCTTCAGCAGAGCAACTAACAATGTTGCCAACTGTGGTTGCGCTGCCTGCCCTGTTGGTCTTTGTCCTTGAACAACTAAAAGTCTTTAGCCTATCTTTGATGGACGTGTAGAGACAGTGGAAAGGAAACTAATTGTTTCAAGCTACTGAGATATAGACTGTTTTTTACCCAGCACACTCTAGGCTACCCTGATTTCGATTTTTTTTTTTGTTTTGGTAAACGGAGTCTCTGTTGTCCAGGCTGGACTACAGTGGTGCGATCTCAGCTCACTGCAACCTCCGCCTCCTGGGTTCAAGTGATTCTCCTGCCTCAGCCTCCCCAGTAGCTGGGATTACAGGCACCCACTACCACGCCCAGTTAATTCTTTTGTGTGTATTTTTGGTAGAGATGGGGTTTCACCATATTGGCCATGCTGGTCTCAAATTCTGACCTCAGGTGATCTGCTCGCCTCAACCTCCCAAAGTGCTGGGATAACAGGCATGAGCCACTGCACCCGGTCTCAGTTATACAGACTACAACAGCCTCCTAACCAGTGTCACTCCCTCTACTCTAAGTACTCTTTCAAATTGCTGCCAGTTTCCTTTGTGAAATACAAAATAATCATTTCATTTCTCTGATTAAAAATCTTCAGAGGCTCACCTTTGCCTCAAAATATTCCAAATTCCTTAATATAGCTTGTAAAGCCCACCATAAAATCAGGCCCTAAATATATCCTTCTCTTCAGCCATTCAAAATACTGCCCCATATATACCATCCATATTCTCCTTTCCTTTTTTTTTTTTGAGATGGAGTCTTGCTCTGTCGCCCAAGCTGGAGTACAGTGATGCGGTCTCGGCTCACTACAAACTCCACCTCCAGGGTTCAAGCAATTCTTGTGCCTCAGCCTCCCCAGCAGCTAGGATTACAGGCAAGCACCACCATGCCTGGCTAATTTTTTGTATTTTTAGTTGAGACAGGGTTTTATCATGTTGGCCAGGCTAGTCTTGAACTCCTGACCTCATGATCCGCCCGCCTCGGTCTCCCAAAGTGCTGGGATTACAGGCATGAGCCACCGTATCTGGCCATCTTTTTCTTTTTTTAGAGACAGGGTCTCACTGTTAACCAGCCTGGGGTACAGTGGTACAATCACAGCTCACTGCAACCTCAAACTCCTGGGCTCAAGTGATTCTCCCACCTGTCTCTCAAATAGCTGGGACAAAAGGTGCATGCCACCACATCCAGCTAATTGCTTTAACTTCTGGTAGAGATGGGGGTCTCACAATGTTGCCCAGATTACTTTCAAACTCCTGACATGATGTAATTCTCCTGCCTTGACCTCCCAAAGCACTAAGATTACAGGTGTAAGCCACCATGCCCAGCCTCATACCATATTCTTTAATACCTCTAGGTTTTGCCCAGGCTATTATATCTGTTTGAAATGCTCTCCCACCCTTACACTACCCCATGGTATCTTTGTCTGCCTAGCCATGCAAGTACCCTCAGCAGCTATCCCTCCCACTCTCTCAACAGCTATTCAAATTTGCCTCTCTTCTCAAGGCCCCTATTCAACCAACCTGCCTTACTCTAAGATATCAGCTCCCTGACTCATAAAAGTAAGTCTCCTACATCACAAGTAATATAAAGGTCATAAGCCAGAAACTCTCTCAAATTCCTTTGTTTAGATACCAAACATTTCTCCCCACCCCTTTCCTGACCTTTTCCTTCTCTTAAGGGGATAATAATTCTACCCCTGCTTTAGATTGCATCTTCTCTACAGGCTCAAGAACTTCATTCTGTTATCACAACTCTGTATTGTCTTGCTCATTCTCCTGTACATATAAATATGCCACTTTCTTGCACATTCCTTCTAATTACTGTCCTCTCTCTCCATCTCTTTGCAGTTATCTTGAAAGACAAAGTTTGTTTTTTCTCTCCTCCCATTTATTCCTCAAAATGTCCTCATCATTCTAGTGACCCTGATCTCACTGAAGACACCAATGACCTGACTGCCAAATCCAATGAGTTATTTTCTGTCCTTACCATACTTGGTCTTTCTACCACCTCTGATACTACTGCCTTCCTCCTCCTTGAAACTCCTCCTAGTTCTCATTACACACACTTCACTGCTTTTCCTTCTTTCTTTTTTTTTTTTAATAGAGATGAGGTCTCATTATGTTGCCCAGGATGGTCTCAAATTCCTGGCCTCAAGTAATACTCTCGCCTAGGCCCATAGTACTGGGATTACAGGCATGAGCCACTGCACCCAGTCTTTACTAGTTTTCCATCTACCTTTAGTCCTCCTCAGATTTCTTCTGGGGCGCCACTTCCACCAGTCACACCTTTAACTACCAGTGTTCTCCAAGCCCTCTCCTCAGCCTGCAGCTCTTCAGTCTCAACATGCCTCTTAGCTGACCCAAACCCATCACTTCAACTACAACATATATACTACTATACTACTGACTCCCAAATCCCTCTCCAGTCCCAACTTCTCTACCTCTGGACTGGTATATCCAACTACCTAGCAGGCGTTTCCATATGGTTCCACAGGTACCTCAAATTCAACCATTCCAAAACCAAACATCTCATTTTTTATTCCCAAACATGCATCTTCCTGTATTCCCTAAATTATAAATGGAAGTCACTATCCACCCTAGCATGGAACCCAGAAAACTAGAAGTCATCCTTCTCATTACCACTATTATCCTCTCTCTTGCTCTGTAGCTTTGTCAATCACACATGCACACATCTCCATGTCTAACAGGTTCTGTCTTTTTTTTTCTCTGAGAGAGTTTTGCTCTTGTTACCCAGGCTGGGGTGCAATGGTGGGATCTCTGCTGAGAGAGTTTTGCTCTTGTTACCCAGGCTGGGGTGCAATGGTGGGATCTCTGCTCACGGCAAACTCCGACTCCCTGGTTCAAGCATTTCTCCTGTCTCAGCCTTCCCAATAGCTGGGATTATAGGCATGCGCCACCACACGCAGCTCATTTTGTATTTTTAGTAGAGACGGGGTTTCTCCATGTTGGTCAAGCTGGTCTCCAACTCCTGACCTCAGGTGATCCGCCTGACTCAGCCTCCCAAAGTGCTGGGATTACAGGCATAAGCGACCACGCCCGGTTCTTTTTTTTTTTTTTTAAGACAGGGTCATCCCTTCTCTGCCTTTTGGCTAAGATCAAGCATAGTAAAAGACAGGGTCTCACTCTATTGCCCAGGCTGGAGTGCAGTGTGGTGGATTGTGGCTTACTGCAGCCTTGACTCCCAGGTTTAGTTGATCCTCCCACCTCAGCCTCCCAAATAGCTGGGACTACAGGTGTGCGCCACCAGGCCCAGCTAATTTTTCTTATATTTCTTTAGAGATAGGCTCTCACTAAGTTGCCCTAGGCTGGTCTCAAACTGGGTCCAAGAGATCCTCCCACCTCAGCCTCCCAAAGTGCTGGGATTATAGGTGTGAGCCACCACACCCAGCCTGACTATTTATTAAATATCTAACGGTGGCTCATGCCTGTAATCCCAGCACTCTGGGAGGCTGAGGTGGGAGGATCACGAAATCAGGAGACCAGCCTGACCAACATGGTGAAACCCCATCTCTACTAAAAATACAAAAATAAGTCAGGCGTGGTGGCACATGGATTACAGAATCCTAGCTACTCAGGAGGCTGAGGCAGGACAATCACTTGAACCCGGGAGGTGGAGGTTGCAGTGAGCTGAGATCATGCCACTGCACTCCAGCCTCGGTGACAGACCAAAACTCTGTCTCAAAAATAAAAAAATTAAAATTAAAATAAAATAAATAAATAAAACAAATATGCCTGCTCTTCTGAAGCTTACTTTTTTTTTTCTTTTTTTTTTTTTTTTTTGAGACAGAGTCTCGGTCTATTGCCCAGGCTGGAGTGCAGCGGCACAATCTCGGCTCACTGCAACCTCTGCCTCCAAGGTTCAAGCCGTTCTCCTGCCTCAGCCTCCCGAGTAGCTGGGACTACAGGCATGTGCCACCACACCCAGCTAATTTTTGTATTTTTAGTAGAGACAGGGTTTCACTATGTTGGCCAGGATGGTCTCGAACTTCTAACCTCAGGTGATGTCCTAGCCTTGGCCTCCCAAAGTACTGGGATTAGAGGCGTGAGTCACTGCGCCTGACCCTGAAGCTTACTTTCTACTGGGGGAGATTAAAATATGTTATAGGTTGATAAGGATTGAGGCGGAAAATAAAGCAGAAAAGGGGGATAGGAAGTTATGTAAATGTATATGCAGGAGGGGCTTTGCCATCCAGATAGCCAAGGGAATATCACTGTTAAGAGTGACATTTGGGCTGGGCACGGTGGCTCACGCCTGTAATCCCAGCACTTTGGGAGGCCGAGACACGCAGATCACGAGGTCAGGAGATCGAGACCATCCTGGCTAACATGGTGAAACCCGTCTCTACTAAAAATACAAAACAATTAGCCGGGTGCAGTGGCGGGCGCCTGGAGTCCCAGCTACACGGGAGGCTGAGGCAGAAGAATGGCGTGAACCTGGGAAGCAGAGCTTGCAGTGAGTGGAGATCGCGCCACTGCACTCCAGCCTGGGCGACAGAGCAAGACTCCGTCTCAAACACACAAAAAAGACATTTGGTAAGCTGGGCGTGGTGGCTCACGCCTGTAATCCCAGCACTTTGGGAGGCCAAGGCAGGCAGATCACGAGGTCAGGAGATCGGGACCATCCTGGCTAACACAGTGAAACCCCATCTCTACCAAAAATACAAAAAAAAATTAGCCAGGCGTGGTGGCGGGCGCCTGTAGTCCCAGCTACTCAGATGGGTGAGGCAGGAGAATGGTGTAAACCCGGGAGGCGGAGGTTGCAGTGAGCTATCGCGCCACCGCACTCCAGCCTATGCGACAGGAGACTCTGTCTCAAAAAAAAAAAAAAGAAAGAAAAGAGTGACATTTTGGCAGGGCGCAGTGGCTCACACTTGTAATCCCTACACTTTGGGAGGTGGAGGTGGGTGGATCACTTGAGGTCAGAAGTTCAAGACCAGCCTGGCCAACATATAGTGAAACCCTGTATCTACTAAAAATACAAAACAATTAGCCATGCATGGTGGTGGGCACCTGTAATCCCAGCTCGGGGGGCTGAGGCAGGACAGTCACTTGAACCCAGGGGGTAGAAGTTGCAGTGAGCCGAGATCATGCCACTGCACTCCAGCCTGAGCGACAGAGCAAGACTTCCATCTCAAAAAAAAAAAAAAAGAGTGAAATTTGAGTAAAGACCTGAAGGAGGTGAGGGGACAGACAGGCTATGCTCTTATGCAGCTTTATAAGAGAAAGGTAATTCAGGAAGAGGGAACAAGAGCATAGACCCTGAGGCAGAAGTATGCCTAGTGTGCTCAAGGAACAACCAGAGGCCAGTGTGCATGTTAGGGGGAAAGAGTGCCACAGATCTAGAGCTTTAAAGTTAAGATTGGTTTGGCTGGGCGCGGTGGCTCACGCCTATAATCCCAGCACTTTGGGAGGCCAAGGTGGGCGGATCATGAGGTCAAGCGATAGAGACCATCCTGGCTAACACAGTGAAACCCTGTCTCTACTAAAAATACAAAACATTAATCGGGTGTGGTAGGGGGTGCCTGTAGTCCCAACTACTAAGGAGGCTGAGGTAGAATGGCGTTAACCTGAGAGGGGGAGCTTGCAGTGAGCCGAGATTGCACCACTGCACTCCAGACTGGGCGACAGAGGGAGAACAGAACCAAAAAAAAAACAAAAGTAACATTAGTTTTCATTTTGAAAGAGAAAGGAAGCCATCTCCTCTCTTAATTTTCTATTAAAAAATATTAGGCATGCTTTTTTTTTTTTTTTTTTGAGACAGAGTCTCGCTCTGTCACTCAGGCTGGAGTAGAGTGGCACAATCTTGGCTCACTGCAACCTCCGCCTCCCGGGTTCAAGTGCTTCTCCCGCCTCAGTCTGCCAAGAAGCTGAGATTACAGATTCCACCACACCTCGCTACTTTTTGTATTTTTAGTAGAGACAGGGTTCCAGCATGTTGACCAGGCTGGTCTCAAACTCTTGACCTCAGGTGATCCACCTGCCTTGGTCTCCCCAAGTGCTGGGATTACAGGTGTGAGCCACCAAATCCAGCCAGTCAGGCATGCTATTTGTCAAATTTTTTAAAAACTTTACATTGTAAAGCTCTGCCAAGAGCAATGGCTCATGCCTATAATTCCAGTGCTTTTGGGAGGCTGAGGCCAGAGGATCACTTGAGGCCAGGAGTTCAAGACCAGCCTGGGCAACACAGCAAGATCCCATCTCTACGGGAAAAAAATTGTGAAGCTCTACTAATCATATAATGGACACAAAGACAACTGGAACTGCCACTCTGAAATTTAACTTGTTAAGAGTTCATCAGGCCTTCAAGAAAAAAGTTATCTTTTCTCTCAACTCTCTGGAGAACAGCAACAGGATGAGAAAATACAACTAAAAACTGAACTGAATTAATCTAACAGGCCACTTTTCACCACTATTTAAACTTTTTGTCTTTCCTGGCGCGGTGGCTCACGCCTACCACTTAGGAGGCGTGTGGTAGGTGGATCACTTGAGCTCAGGAGTTCCAGACCAGCCTGGGAAACAAGGTGAAACCCCGTCTCCACAAAAATCAGCCAGGAGTGGTGGCTCACGCCTGTACTCCCAGCCACTTGGGGGACTGAGGTAGGAGGATCGCTTGAGGCCAGGAGGCAGAGGTTGCACTGAGCCAAGAAGGAACTACTACATTCCATCCTAGGTGACAGACTGAGACCCTGTCTCAAAAAAAATACAACTTTTTGTCTTGCTACCCCAGCATCAAAAGGGGCTGGGGTGGGGTGGGGAATATTGGTGGAAGAAAACGGAAAAAAAAAAAAAGCATTAGGAAGAAGAGCCACAAATAATTCAACTGCAAATCTATCTAAAAATACAAGAAAATGCTAGGAATTTGTGATATTCCTGAAATGAAACCTGTCACTTTCCTCCTTCCTTGAGTCTCCACGTGGCTTATGCGCATCAGACAGGACTCAGACTTCTCAGTCTTAGTTATCCATTTGAACAACATATGTACAAGGATATTCACCTAACTGGGATCTGAATTTAAACTTTTCCACTTTCTTCCGTTTTAACGCAGTTCTGGGATCGTTATTCGGTCATTTCTCATCATTATCCAATAAAAATTCACTCTAAGTAAGTATTCCTGGTAGTTCCGAGACTAATGGCCACAAATGTTTAAAGATGTTAGCTCTACAGGAAAACGAATCAAAGCGTTTTCAGGGGATCAAGTAAGTTATGAGCTTAGTGTAGGCCCAAGTTTTAAGCTATAGAAACATATCCCTGTATGTGCCAAGTCAAATCCCCGTCCCTGTGATAAACCTGGACACCAGGATGATTTTAAACACTTCTACACCTCTCCGTCCTATTTTTCCATGCTCCAAGCTCGAAGGAAAACCGCCACCCAAGAAACACACGGAGCTAGCCACCCCGAAGCACTACAAGGGCACAACAGTTTTAGGTGCCCCGCAAAGGCCACAGGTGGCGCCATCCCCTGCCCCGCACCGCTGCCCTCCGCCCCGCGCCCCCTCC
>NW_016819378.1:227659-229899 GCF_001698545.2 Rhinopithecus bieti | reverse complement strand
CGGGGCCGAGGGCTGGGAAACAGGGGGGACTGGGGCGGGGGAGGGGAAAGGGGCTTGGGAAGGAGGGGGGAGAGGGGAAGAAAAGGGGGGAACCAAACCCGGAAAGGGAGAAAAAGGGGGAGGGGAAATCAGAAGGGGAAGAAAAGCCCAGAGTCCGCCCCCCGCTGCGGCCTGCGCGCTACGTCACTACGTCCGGCGTTGTCGTCACCGCGTCCTGCGTTCAGTCCGTCCCCGCTTCCTGGCTGCCCGCGTGCGCCTCAGCAGCCCTGCGGGGCCTACTGCCTGCCGACGCACTCCCGCGGGCGCGCGCGCACTCGCACTCGCTCGCTAGTACTCTGTTGCCTCCGCGTTACCTGTGTCAGGACACCAATCCGGAGCCACTGGGAGCCTCGGTCCTCCTTAAACCCATCAAGTCTGTCAGATAGAATACCCTGGATTTCAATGTAATATTAATAGTGATCATCCTAAAGTAATTTCAATTTACAGAGCACTTTCAAAACAGCCTTTCACTTAGGGCAGTAACTCCTGTACCAAAGAACGTGCACTCGGTATTCGTTGTACACATGGATAACTATAATTCAGCAGGTAAATGTCCATTTTACAGATGAAAAAACCTGACCTAGGAGGAACTCAGTCTGTCCTATTAAGATCACATTCTTACCATCCTCCCTTCTCTAAGATACAGTACTCAAAAATCATCTTAAGGCCGGGCGCGGTGGCTCACGCCTGTAATCCCAGCACTTTGGGAGACCGAGGCGGGTGGATCACGAGGTCAGGAGATCGAGACCATCCTGGCTAAAACGGTGAAACCCCGTCTCTACTAAAATACAAAAAAATTAGCCGGCCGTGGTGGTGGGCGCCTGTAGTCCCAGTTACTCGGGACGCTGAGGCAGGAGAATGGTGTGAACCCGGGAGGCGGAGCTTGCAGTGAGCCAAGATCGCGCCACTGCACTCCAGCCTGGGCGACAGAGCGAGACTCTGTCTCAAAAAAAAAAAAAAATCTTAAATTTTCAACCTTCCCGGTTTTGTCCATTCTAGGCAGAATCAATTTGGTTATTGATTATGTGTGTGTGGATAATTTACTAACCAAACTCCCTCAAAAAAGCAATGTAGTCTTTTGTAGAATTCGACCATTAGATAGGTACCTTGCCACAGGAACTGCGGTAGGCAAAAAAAAAAGTCAAATAATTATAGTACAATTTAAGTGCTATAATAGAAAGGTTTCAATGTGCTATGGAAATACAAGGAACAACAATTCATTCTTAGAGGTAAAAGAGGTTGAGTAAGTTACAGAGAAACTACAGGTGAAATTCCAGCTAATCTTGAGACTATAAACAGTTCACTGGAGAGGTAAGACTGGAGATTCCAACAAAGTCATAGAGGCATGAAGTTCATCTTTCCTTCAAGGATGAGCAAGTTCCAGGTTAGTTGGCCTGTTTTTTGTGTTTGTTTTATTTTGTTTTGTTTTGTTTTGTTTTGAGATAGGGTCTCACTTTGTCACCCAGGCAGATAGAGTGCAGTGGTGCAATGTCGGCTCACTGCAACCTCCACCTCCCAGGTTCAAGTGATTCTCTTGCCTCAGCCTCCCCAGTAGCTGGGACTACAGGCGCTCACCACCACGCCCAGCTAATTTTTGTATTTTTAGTAGAGACGGGGTTTTGTCATGTTGGCCAGGCTGGTCTTGAACTCCTGGCCTCAGGTGATCCACCCACCGCGGCCTCCCAAAGTGCTGGGATTACAGGTGTGAGCCACCTCGCCCAGCCCTCTCGCCTGGTCATTACTGCCTCCTGCCCCCAAATTCTCTCAACCCTCTGGAGAACAGCAACGGGGAAGAAAATACAACTAAAAACTGAGCTGAACTAATCTAACCTGCCACTTTTCACCATGATTTAAACTTTTTGTCTTGGCCAGGTGCAGTGGTTCACACCTAGCACTTTGGGAGGCCAAGGCAGGAGGATCGTTTGAGCTCAGGAGTTCCAGATCAGGCAGTGATGACCAGGAGGAAATAATAGCTAATATTTGTATTATGTGTATGTAAGTACAATATACAATGTGTAGCATTCTAGATCTACTGTTACTATCAAATCCTCAATACAGTAGGTACTATTATTATACCTGTTTTATAGATGAGGAAACCTGAGGCACAATAATTAAACCAAAGTACCAGATTTATTTATTTATTTTTATTTTATTTTTTTTTTTGAGACAGAGTCTCGCTCTGTCCCCCGGGCTGGAGTGCA
>NW_016819378.1:219345-224923 GCF_001698545.2 Rhinopithecus bieti | reverse complement strand
ATGCAAGCTCCGCCTCCCGGGTTTACGCCATTCTCCTGCCTCAGCCTCCCGAGAAGCTGGGGCCACAGGCGCCCGCCACCTCGCCCGGCTAGTTTTTTGTATTTTTTAGTATAGACGGGGTTTCACCGTGTTAGCCAGGATGGTCTCGATCTCCTGACCTCGTGATCCGCCAGTCTCGGCCTCCCAAAGTGCTGGGATTACAGGCTTGAGCCACCGCGCCCGGCCGCCTTTGCCTATCTTAACAGTTCCCTCTGAGAGCATCAAAGACATGGCTAGAACACTGTGCCTCCCTTCCCTTACCCTTCAGACTTCATGGTTTTGAGACTTCTTGGGCAAAACTCAACCAAGGCTAACAAACAAGGCTGATTTGAGAACCCCAGGGAGGGAGGATGGAGGGATGGGGATGGGCTTTGAGAAACACTAGGCAAAAAAGAATGCAACTCTCAATTGTTCATGCATGACAGTGAGCTAAAGTGCCTTGCCAATGACCCCTTCTTCTTTGAGAGTCTCCCTTTAACATTCTTTCCCAAAACCTGTGATCTGTGCCTTTCCCCCATCCCCAGGATTCCCAGCAAGGGTAGTGATCTAAGGAGGAATTTAATCTCTCACCTTTGTCCCCAGGCTTGGCAGCTCACATGGATAACAACTGTCTCCCAACATTGGCCCAGGGACCTGTCTTTCCCCAAACAAACCAACCTCTCCTCACGTCCCCCACTCTGTACTTTCACTGACTATGCGTTGGCAGATTCTGCCAAGTTCTACCTGTAACTGGCTTCATTTTCAAGTCAGATGTTTGGCTGCTGCTCTGTCCCCTGCAACAAGGAGCCATGCCAGCTGGACACACACTTCTTCCGGGGCCTCTGGCAGCCAGGACAGAGTTGAGACCACAGCTATTGAGACCCTGAGCCCTGAGTCTGTGTTGCTTAAGAAGGGCCTCCCCCAGCAATGACCTCCTCATTGCTTCTGGCCTTTCTCCTCCTGGCTCCAACCACAGTGGCTACTCCCAGAGCTGGCGGTCAGTGTCCAGCATGTGGAGGGCCCACCTTGGAACTGGAAAGCCAGCGGGAGCTGCTTCTTCATCTGGCCAAGAGAAGCATCTTGGACAAGCTGCACCTCAGCCAGCGCCCAACACTGAACCGCCCTGTGTCCAGAGCTGCTTTGAGGACTGCACTGCAGCGCCTCCACGGGGTCCCACAGGGGGCACTTCCGGAGGACAACAGGGAACAGGAATGTGAAATCATCAGCTTTGCTGAGACAGGTGGGTTCCTGGTCTGTAGCTTTTCCCCAGAACTTGACCTCTCAAGGAAAGGAAAAGTTTCCTCACCAGCCTTACCTCTGACTCCTTCCCCAAAAACCATCCAACCCCTGCTTCCCACGGGCTGTAATCTCCTTATCCCAGGTGTCCCCACATCCCCCTGGGGCTCACTCTGGTAGCTCAGACCTGACCAGTAGGCAGCTGGAAAGCTGGTAAATTTCACTTCTTTTGAGACTGCCTGTCATCATCTCCTCTGGCTCCTCTGTCTGCAGGCCCCACAAACCCACAGGCTGTGGTGTGAGCCCATCCACTTCCTGGGCCTGCACACAGCCACTGGGAGGTGAGGAATCTCTCCTTTCTCTGGCCCCAGGATCTAGCCCCTCCCTTCCCCTCTCCTCCAGATGCCTCATTTGAGTAAAAGAAGAAAAAATAAAACACCAGGACTATAATACCTCACTATATGTCATGTTCCCATTATACCTCAGGTCACCATATCAGAGAACAGGGTCAAAATGGGACTCAGAAAAATGGATAAAGGGGCTGGGCACAGTGGCTCATGCCTGTAATCCCAGCTATTCAGAAGGCAGGAGGATCACTTGAAGCCAGGAGTTCCAGACCAGCCTGAGCAACATAGCAAGACCCTGTCTTTTTTTTTTTTTTTTTTTTCCCTGAGACAGAATCTTGCTCTGTTACCCAGGCTGGAGTGCAGTGGTGCGATCTCGGCTCACTGCAACCTCCACCTCCTGGGTTCAAGCAATTCTCCTTCCCCAGCCTCTCGAGTAGCTGGGATTACAGGTGCCCACCACCACACCCGGCTAATTTTTATATTTTTAGTAGAGACTGGGTTTCACCGTGTTGGCCAAACTGATCACTGATCTCAAACTCCTGTCCTCGTGATCCTCCTGCCTCAGCCTCCCAAAGTGCTGGGATTACGGGAGTGAGCCACCGTGCCCGGCGACCGTGTCTCTCTCTTTTTTTTTTTTTTTTTCAGACGGAGTCTCACTGTCACCCAGGCTGGAGTGCAGTGGCGCGATCTGGGCTCACTGCAACCTCCGCCTCCTGGGTTCACGCGCCATTCTCCTGCCCCAGCCTCCCGAGTAGCTGGGACTACAGGCGCCCGCTACCACAGCCGGCTAATTTTTTGTATTTTTAGTAGAGACAGGGTTTCACTGTGTTAGCCAGGATGGTCTCGATCTCCTGACCTCGTGATCCACCCGCCTCGGCCTCCCAAAGTGCTGGAATTACAGGCTTGAGCCTCTAATTAATTTTTAATTTAATTAAAGCGAGACTCCCTTTAAAAAAAGAGAGAGAGAAAGAAAGAAAATGCAAGTTGAGCCCTTTGCAAGCTCTTTCTTAGGTCTGAAGACACTTCCCATTTCTGGCCCCTCATTCCCTCTTGTTTTTTTTGTGGTTTTTTTGAAATGGAGTCTCATTCTGTTGCCCAGGCTGGAGTGCAGTGGCATAATCTCAGCTCACTGCAACCCCCACCTCCCAGGTTCAAGCCATTCTTCTGCCTCAGCCTCCCGAGTATCTGGGACTACAGGCGAACGCCACTAAACCAGGCTAATTTTTGTGTTCTTAGTAGAGACGGAGTTTCACCATGTTGGCCAGGCTGGTCTCGAACTCCTGACCCCAAGTGATCTGCTCGCCTTGGCCCCCCAAAAGTGCTAGGATTACAGGTACTGCTCCAGCCCCCGCCTGTTTCAAGACCTGGCTTTGAACCAGAGCTAGATAGCCTGGGCTCAGATTCTTGCTCAGCCATTTATTAGCTGTTTGACCTAGTGATTAATAGTTCTCTCATTTGTTAAATGGGATAGTTGACAGAATTAAAGGGCTAATACAGGTAAAGTACTTTGAATGTTAAAGTGGGAGGGAGCAGGAACTAGAGAGTAGATTTAGCGCCTGCCGATGAGGGGATTACGGTGAGCGTCCTCTCCTCTTGATAACCTTCCATGGAGGAAAGGGGCAAGGCAGCTCTCTGGAAATCTTTTTGTTTGTTTGTTTGTTTGTTTGTTTGTTTTGGTTTTTTTTTTTTTTTGAGATGGAGTCTCGCTCTGTCGCCCAGGCTGGAGTGCAGTGGCCGGATCTCAGCTCACTGCAAGCTCCGCCTCCCGGGTTCACGCTATTCTCCTGCCTCAGCCTCCGGAGTAGCTGCGACTACAGGCGCCCACCACCTCACCCGGCTAGTTTTTTTGTATTTTTTTAGTAGAGACGGGGTTTCACCGTGTTAGCCAGGATGGTCTCCATCTCTTGACCTCGTGATCCGCCCGTCTCGGCCTCCCAAAGTGCTGGGATTACAGGCTTGAGCCACAGCGCCCAGCCTGGAAATCTTTTATAAAGACACTAATCCTATTAATGAGGGCTCCACCCTCGTTACTTAATCACCTCCCAAAGGCTCCGCTTCCTAATACCATCACATGGGGTTTAGGATTTCAACATATGAATTTTGAGAGAACATAATATCCTGTCTCCGTGAAGCCTCTTAGCATTCAATGGTCTATCCCAAGTTTCTTTAGAGAATGGTGGCTAGATTCCAAGAGGATAATTTCAATGTGTAAATTATTCTCAAGCTTCTGCATACACCTTGCTTACTAATGTCCCATTGACAAAGCAAGTCACTGTAGCCAAGCCTAGAATCAATCACTGTGAGATGGAACTAGATGAAGGCATGAAAGCCATGAGGTACTGTTTACTGGGGACTACCAATCTGGCAGTCTACTGAAGTCTGCCCTCTGACCCCTAACAATTTATATCTCTCCCACAAGCAAAATACAATCATCCTCTCCCAGCCACCTCCATCAAACTTTCATCCCTTTATGGCATCAGGATCAGGCTTGAAGTCCAGCATCTCATCACCTGAATTAGGTGCAAATATAGGTGAGGCTCCTCTGGTACATTTCTTCAGGTGCAGGGGCCTTCAGTGATGTCCTAGCACCTGGCTTATTCTGACTTATGAAAGCTGATTGTGAACATCTTCTCCCAACTTAGGATTCAGTGATGTCACATTAGCAGCTTGAAATCAGTCATGGTGGGAGAATTTATACTAAAGAAATTGACAAAGACTACGAATCAGGGCTTTTGATTTTTTCCCCTGGAGACCAGTTATTAAACATTTACCAGCATACCACTCTGTGTCCTAAAAATACAAGTTCTCCACCTCCCACGCACTTAACATACAATGCTGAGACAGGGACAGGATAAACATAATAGATATTCCTGTTCAAAATGGGGTGTGGGAGAATAGGAGACACAGAGGAGTCACTGATCTGTAAAGTTTCTTATATTCAGCCAGGCAAATATCAGGTCCACTCCAAATCCAGAATTCCCTTGGTTATAGTTAGGGCCTGGTTCTGCTCCCTGGTATTTCCAGTTGTGCACCACTGCTCTCCTGGACTTCCAAATTCACCCTTGGCACTCTACCTGCTGAGATGTCTTTCCTTTTAAATAGGAAATGATCTATGTTTGCGGCTGAGTACTTCTCTCAGCCTACTTTCTGCCCAGAGTTGGGGGCCCAAAGACCTCTTTTTATTTTGAATTGTCCCTTTTAGTCCAAACTGGTGCTGCTTTCAGTATTAAACTTATCTTTTAAACTCTGTGGACCCTGTAAATAATAAATTGTAGTCTACTCAGTTACACAGAAGGCACCACATTCTATCAAGACAGACCTTTATTTAGGCCACAAGTCTGTGTCATGGGACAACACCTTTAAGATGTTTAGAAGTGCATTTGTCTAGTTGTGAGGGTTAACAGAACATTGTCTTAAATTTTAAATCTCAAAAAGATGTTAGATCTTAACAAACAGAAAGTTTTTTTGGTTTGTGTTTTAGAGATGGTCTCGCTATGTTGCCTAGGCTGGAGTATAGTGGCTATTAGCAGCCTCAATAATATTGCATTATAGCCTCAAACTCCTGGCCTCAAGGGATCCTCCTGCTTCAGCCTCCTGAGTCGCTGGGGCTACAGGTATGTGTTCCCATGACCAGCTAACAAAAGATTTTATAGCTGACCCTTTATTTGTTTTGATCTTCACTCTGAGTCCCTGTATTACTGGAAATGCCCCAGATTTGATTTTTGCTCTGAGGTAATTTCTTACTTTAAGAACCTTTTGTCAGAGAGGAAGAATGAAAAAGAATTTTTGCTATGTTTCTTTTCTTTTCTCTACATGTACAACATGAAGAAAAAGGTTTCGTTTTGTATTTTTTTCTGAAAAATTAGCAACACAGAGTAAGGGTTTTATTTTTTAATTTAGCAAGTGCTTTTAGAAATATTTTCTCTAAATTCTGTTTGAAAATTGAACAGTGCCTTTTTTTTTTTTTTTTTTTTTTT
>NW_016819378.1:213438-218962 GCF_001698545.2 Rhinopithecus bieti | reverse complement strand
TTTTTTTGAGATGGAGTCTTGCTCTGTCGCCAGGCTGGAGTGCAGTGGTGCAGTCTCGGCTCACTGCAATGTCTGCCTCCCGGGTTCAAGCGATTCTCCTGCCTCAGCCTCCCGAGTAACTGGGACTACAGATGCACACCACCACACCCAGCGAATTTTTGTATTTTTAGTAGAGATGGGTTTTCACCATGTTAGCCAGGATGGTCTCGATCTCTTGACTTTGTGATCTGCCTACCTCGGCCTCCCAAAGTGCCGGGATTACAAGTGTTAGCCACCACACCCAGCCATAGTTCATTTTTTAGTTCATCACTCTCCCGAAATGCCTTATCTTAGGTAACTAAAATATACCAGTTGGCATTTTCAGCATTCTGCCTGGAAATACCATTAGTTAAATTCACAACTTTGTTAGATAGCTTTCCTGCCTTCTAAGTTACCACAGGTGATAGCCAATACACAATACAAGTTCCCCTTTTTTTCAACTTCCAATAGCAATTTCCTCACTGTTCTTCCTTTACTAACAGTTTCTTCCCTATCCTTCTAACTTCTCCCTGCCACTCATTCCCAAAGCCAGTGCAACTGACCAAGCACAGTGGCTCATGCCTGTAATCCTGGCACTTTGGGAGGCCAAGGTGGGAGGATCACTTGAGGGCAGGAGTTTGAGACCAGCCTGGTCAACATAGCAAGATGTTTCTTATTAAAAAAAAAAAAAAAAAAAAAAAAAAAGCCGGGTGCTGTGGCTTATGCCTCTAATCCCAGCACTTTGGGAGGCTGAGGCAGGCAGATCACCTGAGGTCAGGAGTTCGAGACCAGCCTGACCAACATGGAAAACCCCATCTGTACTAAAATACAAAATAGCTGGACGTGCAGGGTGCGGTGGCTCACGCCTGTAATCCTTGACCACTTTGGGAGGCCAAGGCGGGTGGATCACCTGAGGTCAGGAGTTCAAAATCAGCCTGACCAACATGGAGAAACCCGTCTCTACTAAAAATACAAAAAATTAGCCAGGTGTGGTGGTGCATGTCTGTAATCCCAGCTACTCGGGAGGCTCAGGCAGGAGAATCGCTTGAACCCAGGAGGTAGAGGTTGCAGTGAGCCAAGTTCGTGCCATTGCGCTCCAGCCTGGGCAATAAGAGTGAAACTTGGTCTCAAAAACCAAAACATAGAGGCTTAAAACAACATATTCATTATTTCTCATGATTCTTTTTTTTTTTTTTTTGAGATGGAGTCTCACTCTGTTGCCCAGGCTGGGGTGCAGTGGTGCAATCTTGGTCATTGCAACCTCCGTCTCCAGGGTTCAAAAGATTCTCTTCCCTCAGCCTCCCGAGTAGTTGGGATTATTGGTGCCCACCACCATGCCTGGCTTTTTTTGTATTTTTGGTAGAGACAGGGTTTCACCATGTTGGACAGGCTGGTCTTGAACTACTGACTTCAAGTGATCCACCCACCTCAGCCTCCCAAAGCTTATAATCCTGGGATTACAAGCATGAGCCACTGCCCCCAGCCACTCTCATGATTTTGTGGCTTGACTGTGCTTATCTGGACAGTTCTTCTGCTCCATGTGGTGTAGCTAAGGTCTCCCATGCAACTGCATTCAGCTGGGGACTCGGATGGGACTGGAACATGTAAGATGGTCTGTAATCCTCCACAGTCTCTCTCCACATGACTTCTCATAATTTAGTAGTCTAGCTCAACTTCCTTTAAATCACTGTAGCTGGCTTCCAAGAGTGGAATGCCTCAATATGTAAGTGCTCAACAAACACCATGCTTGCTAATGTCTCAGTGCCCAAATCATGTCACATGGCTAAGCCCAGAATTAATATGGAAAGGGACTGCACAAAGCCATGAATATTGGGAGGTGTTGACCATTGGGGCCAACCATGTAATAGTCTACTACAGCCCCTGTTGGTCTTGTGTTTGCCTGCCATAACTGGAGTGACTTAAAAGGTACTAACTGCGGGGTGCTTTGTGACCTAGCAAGAAAAAGATTCGTTGGGCCAGTCAGACTCTATTAGGATTTTGGAATTGGGACACTGGAAGATCTGCTCACTTAGGAGGAGCTGAGCAAAAGGGCCTGTAGACTTGGGACCTGGGCCACAATTTTGGGACCTGAGAAAGCTGACAAGGAGGCAGAAGTAGTAGACCCACAGAGAGAGAGTGGAACTGACTTATCTAGAGAGAGAGAGAATGAGAGATGAGAGAGATCTTGTTGGCTCTGAGAGCTGTCAAGAACAGTGTTATTCCTGCTGGGCACGGTGGCTCACACCTGTAATTCCAGTACTTTGGGAGGCTGAGACGGGCGGATCACCTAAGGTCAGGAGTTCAAGACCAGCCTGGCCAACATGGGGAAACCCTGTCTCTACTAAAGATACAAAAAATTAGCTGGGCGTGGTGGCAGTTGCCTCTAATCCCAGCTACTTGGGAGGCTGAGGCAGGAGAATCGCTTGAACCCAGGAGGTGGAAGTTGCAGTGAGCCAAGATTGCGCCACTGCACTCCAACCCAGGCAACAAGAGTGAGACTCCATCTCAAAAAATAAAAAGAACCTTATTCCTGACTTTCTAATTTACATGAAGCCTAGTTGAACTTCATATCCTGCCTTTTTGAGCTCATGAGAGTATCAGTTGACTTCCCATAATAAAGCACTGTTTTTGTTTTTTTTTTGAGACAGAGTCTTGCTCTGTTGCCATGCTGGAGTGCAGTGGTGCAACCTTGGCTCACTGCAACCTCCGCCACCCTGGTTCAAGTGATTCTCCTGCCTCAGCCTCCCGAGTAGCTGGGACTACAGGGGCATGCCACCATGCCTAGCTAATTTTTTTTTTCTTTTTTTGAGACAGAGTTTCACTCTTGTCCAGGATGGAGTGCAATGGCGCGATCTCAGTTCACTGCAGCCTCCGCCTCCGGGTTCAAGCAATTCTCCTGCCTCAGCCTCCCGAGTAGCTGGGATTACAGGCATGTGCCACCACACCCAGTCAATTTTGTATTTTTAGTAGAGATGGGGTTAGTCAGGCTTATCTGGAACTCCTGACCTCAGATGATCCGCCTGCCTCGGCCTCCCAAAGTGCTGGGATTACAGGCATGAGCCACCACACCTGGCCTCATAAAGCATTTTTTACTTTAAAAAAAAAAAAAAAAAGTAGCTAAGGCCAAATTACAATGAGTATTTAACTGCTTCCTAAAAGAGTTAGGACTTTATTAACTAATAAAGTTTTTGAGACCATGAATTTTATGATCCATCCGTGTTTTGGGAAAAGAATTCTGATGTTAACATAAAAGAATTAAAGAAATGAAAGACCATTCAACAAGTATTCTGTTTGTTTGTTTGTTTTTGAGACAGAGTCTGGCTCTGTCACCTTGGCTGGAGTGCAGTGGCGTGATCTCTGCTCACTGCAACCTTTGCCTCCCGAGTTCAAGCAATTCTCCTGCCTCAGCCTCCTGAGTAGCTGGGACTTCAGATGCATGCCACCACACTCAGCTACTTTTTGTATGTTTAGTAGAAACGGAGTTTCACCATGTTGGCCAGGCTGATCTCAAATTCATGACCTCATGACCTCAGGTGATCCACCCATCTCGGCCTCCCAAAGTGCAGGGATTACAGGTGTGAGCCACCACACCTGGTCTCAAGTGTTTATTGAGTGCTTACTAAATACCAAGTACTAGGGATACAATGGTGAACCATACAGGCACAACTGCTGTTTTCATGGAGCTTACATTCTAGCTGCAGGGAAGAAGGAGGGGTAGGAGAAATTCTTAGTAAACAAATGCACGAAGAACCACACCAGACCAGGCTTGGTGGCTCACACCTGTAATCCCAGCACTTTGGGAGGCTGAGGCAGGAGGATCACGAGGTCAGGAGTTTGGGAGCGGCCTGGCCAACATGGCAAAATCCTGTCTTTACTAAAAATACAAAAATTAGCAGGGCGTGGTGGTGCATGCCTGTAATCACAGCTACTCGGGAGGCTGAGGCAGGAGAATTGCTTGAACCAAAGAGGTGGAGGTTGCAGTGAGCCAAGATCACGCCACTGCAATCTAGCTTGGGTGACAGAGCAAGACTCTGTCTCAGAAAAAGAAAGAAGAACCACACTGATTACAGAGCGTGATAATGGCTATACAAACAATTAAGCAGGATGATGTATTAGAGAGATGCAGGTAGAATTGAAGGCTACTTTTATTTTATTTTATTACGTTTTATTTTATTTTATTTTATTTTATTTTATTTTATTTTATTTTATTTTTGAGACAGTCTCGCTCTGTTGCCCAGGCTAGAATGCAGTGGGATGATCTTGGCTCACTGCAGTTTTGACCTCCTGGGTTCAAGTGATTCTCCCGGGTAGCTGGGATTACAGGTGTGTTGCTCCATGCCCAGCTATTATTTATTTATTTATATATTTTTTACTTATTGTAGAGACAGGGTCTCCCTATGTTGCCCAGTTGGTCTCAAACTCCTGGCCTCAAGCAATCCTCCCACCTTGACCTCCCACAGTGCTATGATTAGAGGCATGTGCCACCACGCCTGCCTGAAGGCTGCTTTAGATAGATTAGGAAGGAAGCCTGAAGCCTTTCTGAGGAGGAGACATCTGAGCTGAATGCCAAAAAGAAATCAGTCATTCAAAGATCTTGGAAGGATATTCCAGGGAAAGGGACTAGCAAGTGTAAAGGCTATGAGATGGCTTTATGTTTGGTGAATTTGAGGAACAGAAAAAGGCCAGTATAGGCAGAGTATAGTAGTTAAGTGTCAAACAAGTTTTCTATTTCAAGGAGTTTAGATTTTATCCAAAGAGCAAGGGGAAGACTTCGAAGTGTTTTAAGCTGAGAAGATAAAACTAATCAGATTTATAAGAAGATCACTGGCTGATATTTGGAGAATGGTTTGGAGGGCAAGAGTGAATCACTTGAGTGAATGAAGGCTATATGCCACCACACTCAGCTACTTTATGTATGTTTTGTATGTTTGTATGTTTTGTATGTTTTCTTTTAGTTAAAGAAAAAGATGGTTGTGAGTTGGACTAATGTGTAGTAGAGGAGGTGGGGAGAAGTGAAATTGTATTATGAATTAGAAGTAGAGTTGATAAAACTTTCAGATAATTTCAAAGTAGGGGATAAACACGATCAAGATTTTGCCTTAAGCAATGCATTTACAGAGGAGAAGTTTGGAGAAGGAACAGGTTTGGGTTGAAGGGATACATTTAGACTTTCTTGTACAGGATTGAGGTTGGGCCCATTGACTCATGCCTGTGATCTCAGGCTGAGGTGAGAGGATCACTTAAGGCCAGGAGTTCAAGACCAACTTGGGTAGCGTAGTGAGACTCGCCCCCATCTCCAAGTAAATTTTTTTTTTTTTTTGGAGACAGAATCTCGCTCTGTCATCCAGGCTAGAGTGCAATGGCACGATCTCATCTCACTGCAACTTCCGTCTACCAGGTTCAAGCGATTCTCCTGCCTCAGCCTTCCAAGTAGCTGGGATTATAGATGCCTGCACCATGCCTGGCTATTTTTTTTTTTTTTTTTTTTTTTTTTTTTTTTTTTTTT
>NW_016819378.1:200957-210658 GCF_001698545.2 Rhinopithecus bieti | reverse complement strand
TATTTATTTATTTATTTATTTATTTTTTTATTTTTTTGAGACAGAGTCTTGCTCTGCCGCCCAGGCTGGAGTGCAGTGGCCGGCTCTCAGCTCACTGCAAGCTCCACCTCCCGGGTTCACGCCATTCTCCTGTCTCAGCCTCCCGAGTAGCTGGGACTACAGGCGCCCGCCTCGTCGCCCGGCTAGTTTTTTGTATTTTTTAGTAGAGACGGGGTTTCACCGTATTAGCCAGGATGGTCTCGATCTCCTGACCTCATGATCCGCCCGTCTCGGCCTCCCAAAGTGCTGGGATTACAGGCTTGAGCCACCGCGCCCGGCCTACACATATATATTTATAAGATGGGGTCTTGCCATGTTGCCCGGGCTGGTCTTGAACTCCTCAGCTCATGGAATCCTCCTACCTCGGTCTCCCAAGTAGCTGGGATTACAGGCATGCACTACTACACCTAGATCTAGGACCAGTTGATTTTAAATGTGCTGCCAGGACATTCATGTGACATGAGTAAGTAGTTAGAAATCTAGGCCTTGAAGCTTGGTGATTTCCAAATCTATATGTCCAGTCCAAATATGCAAAATGGTCTGGTCTGGGCATACAGTTTTGGGAATCACCAACATAAAAATTGTGTTGCTTGGCTGGGCGTGGTGGCTCACGCCTGTAATCCCAGCACTTTGGGAGGCCAAGGCGGGTGGATCATGAGGTCAGGAGTTCAAGACCAGCCTGAGATCACACCACTGCACTCCAGCCTAGGTGACAGAGTGAGACTCCATCTAAAAAAAAAAAAAAAAAAAAAAAAAAAAAAAAATTGTGTTGCTTGACCATGAGTCTAATTAAGAGCTACCTTAATGTAGACTAGAAGGAAATGGAAGTCCAAGACAGACCTTGGAAAACTCTGATATTGAAGGGATGGTCAGAGAAAGAAAAGCCAGCAAAGAAAACAAGGGAAGAATTATAACAGAGTTGTGTCATGGAAGCCAAGAGAGAAAAGATTTTCAGGAAGGAAAGGATTGTCAACAGTGCTGTCTTAGTCCATTTTGTGCTGGTATAACAGAATACCACAGACTAGGTCATTTATAATGAGCAGAAATGTATTAACTCATCGTTCTGGTGGCTGGGAAGTCCAAGATCAAGGGGCTGGCATCTGGTGAGGGCCTTCTTGCTTCTTGCTGTGTTATTCCATGGCAGAAGGGCAAAGAGAGGGTGGGGCTGAGGAGAATTAAACTTATCCTTTTATAAGGAACCCATTCCCAAGATAAGGGCATTAATCCATTCATGAAGGTGGTGTTCCCATGACCCAAACACCTCCCATTAGGCCCCACTTCCCAACACCACTGCATTGGGGATCCAGTTTCCAGCACACAAACTTTGGAGGACATGTTTAAACTGTAGCAAATGCCAAGTGCTATAGACAGCTCAAGAATGCTGAGTATAGAGAAATAGTTGGTAGAAGTGACACTCAGAAGGCCGCAATGACTGGCGCTTCTTATATCCACAGGCCTCTCCACCATCAACCAGACTCGTCTTGATTTTCGCTTCTCCTCTGATAAAACTGCTGGTGACAGGGAGGTCCAGCAGGCCAGTCTCATGTTCTTTGTGCAGCTCCCTTCCAATACCACTTGGACCTTGAAAGTGAGGGTCCTTGTGCTGGGTCCACATAATACCAACCTCACCTTGGCTACTCAGTACCTGCTAGAGGTGGATGCCAGTGGCTGGCATCAGCTCCTCCTGGGGCCTGAAGCTCAAGCTGCCTACAGCCAGGGGCACCTGACCCTGGAGCTGGTACCTGAAGGCCAGGTAGCCCAGAGCTCAGTCATCCTGGGTGGAGCTGCCCATAGGCCTTTTGTGGCAGCCCGGGTGAGAGTTGGGGGCAAACACCGGATTCACCGACGAGGCATCGACTGCCAAGAAGGGTCCAGGATGTGCTGTCGACAAGAGTTTTTTGTTCACTTCCGTGAGATTGGCTGGCACGACTGGATCATCCAGCCTGAGGGCTATGCCATGAACTTCTGCATAGGGCAGTGCCCACTACATGTAGCCGGCATGCCTGGTATTGCGGCCTCCTTTCACACTGCAGTGCTGAATCTTCTCAAGGCCAACACAGCTGCAGGCACCACTGGAGGGGGCTCATGCTGTGTACCCACAGCCCGGCGCCCCCTGTCTCTGCTCTACTATGACAGGGACAGCAACATTGTCAAGACTGACATACCTGACATGGTAGTAGAGGCCTGTGGGTGCAGTTAGTCTATGTGTGGTATGGGCAGCCCAAGGGGGTGTGGAAAACACTCCCCACAGAAGTGCACTTCCTTGAAAGGAGGGAATGACCTCATTCTCTGTCCAGAATGTGGACTGACTTGAAGAAACCTTCATCTAAAAAGAGTCACTGTACCATCTTCCCGACCACTACTCTCTTTCCTAGGGCATGGTTCATCCCGCTAGCCCCACGTGCTTAACCCTGACTCCAGGGACTCAGACCCATCTCCAACAATGAGCAAGGCCATCTGGTTCCCAGGCAAAGACACCCTTATCTCACCTTTAATTGACCCCATAACCCACTATGCTTTCCTGTCCTTTCTACTCGATGGTCCCCACTCCAAGATGAGTTGACACTGCCCCTTTCCCCGATTTTTGTGGATCTCCAGAGAGCCCCTTCTTCGGATTCACCAAAGTTTAGATCACTGCTGCCCAAAATAGAGGCTTACGTACCCTCCTCTTTGTTGTGAGCCCCTTTCCTTCTTTCTTGTCCTTCTCTGCCTTTCTCTGTGCCCTTAAGGGCTGACTTGCCTGAGCTCTATCACCTGAGCTCCCCTGCCCTCTGGCTTCCTGCTGAAGTCAGGGCACTTATCCCTGCTCCCTCTCTGCATAGGTGCCATGGTTCTGTGTAACTGTGGCTATTCTGTGTCCCTACACTAGTAGCCTGGCTACCCGCTTCCATGGCCCCAACTCTGCCTACATTCTGCTATCACTGTTTCAACACTAGGGGGTCCTAAAGGCTTTCTATCTTGCTAGTCCCTGGGGCCTCAACATCTCTTACTGGTTCCCTTAACTCTGCCTATACCTCTGTAAATAATTCCCTCACTAAGTTCTCTCTTTTTTTTTTTTTTTATTATACTTTAAGTTCTAGGGTACATGTGCATAACGTGCAGGTTTGTTACATATGTATACTTGTGCCATGTTGGTGTGCTGCACCCATCAACTCGTCAGCACCCCTCAATTCATCATTTATATCAGGTATAACTCCCAATGCAATCCCTCCCCCCTCCCCCCAATTCCCTCACTAAGTTCTCTTGACGAAGCAAAACCAGACAGCTGAATGGTCCTCTATCTCCTACAAGGGCCCTAACTGGCACCCCAGATCACACAGAACCTGCCTGCCTATGCTGTAGTCTGCCTACTCTGCTCTCTTTTCACATGGTCTCCTCAGGACTGAGCTATTGTATCCATCTCACACTTTATGCCTCTTCTTTCTTAGGCACCGATGCTTAGTCACCCAGTAAACTGACCAGCTGTGGGCACGCAAGTGTGGGAGGCAGAGGCACGCTCAGAGCTGCCCGTCAGGACCTCTGACTTGCCTTTCTTTCACCCGCCCCCAGTGCTCCACCCAGGAATCCTGCCTGGAAGCTGGAATAGGCAAGGGCTGCTGGAGTGGGACAGGGAGAAGAGGAAGGCCTGGAGGAGGAGAGGGTGGCATTTGCTCTGAGACTGGGTCTTTTTTAGACCTTTGCCCTTCCTCCCCCACATCTCCTCCCTTTGGCTGGACAGTCCTGAACCACAAGGTCGATATTGTCTGCAACCCAAGGCCGAGTTTGCGCAAAACCCATGTGTTCTTTGGTAAATGTGATGTCTGTGTTTGCTCAGCTTATAACCCCCTCCTATGAGGGTAAGAGGTCCCTGAAATAGGAACTCTGGAGGAGAAAGTCTGAAAAGGACTGCCTGGGGGACTGTAAATCTGAGCTCAAGGGCTTCCTGAGCAACCCATGGATGTTATTCCACCTTTGACTTGAAGAGACCTTCATCTAAAGAGAATCTAAGGAGGCCTTCTGGTGTCTCCCCAACACACCCCCGGCCCCCAGATCTAACCTCCTTCCCAACTACAGCTTAGTTCCCAGGGCCAAGACTGGGGTAAGGCAAAGTGAGTCATTCACCTGGAGGGGGGGCTAAATTTTAAGGGGGTGGTGAACAATTTATTAATCAAGATAGGACTTTAATGTAATTTTTTAAAAGTCAAAATTAATGCAAAAAATCCATGATGAACAAAATAGCCTCCTTTTTTTTTTTTTTTTTTTTGCAATGGAGTCTCACTTTGTCACCCAGGCTGGAGTGCAGTGGCGCAATCTCGGCTCACTGCAAGCTCCGCCTCCCGGGTTGACACCATTCTCCTGCCTCAGCCTCCCGAGTAGCTGGGACTACAGGCGCCTGCCACCACGCCCGGCTAATTTTTTTGTGTTTTTAGTAGAGACGGGATTTCACAGCATTAGCCAGGATGGTCTCAATCTCCTGACCTCGTGATTCGCCCGTCTCGGCCTCCCACTGTGCTGGGATTACAGGTGTGAGCCACCCACTGCGCCCAAAATAGCCTACTTTTAAATAAAAACAGGATCATCATTATTCCCTTTCTGTTTTGGCTCTGCCTTTTGTAAAAAGGGGAAAGAGTGGGTCTGCCTCTTTCAAACATTTTCTCCTAGAGCTTCCTAGCTCCTACCTCTGGACTCCTTCAGGCTTTTCTCATTTGAGCAAGATAACCACTCCCGTTTTGCTTATTCTACTTCCTTACCCACCCCCAAGCCTGTCTTCTACTTCCTTACTCACCCCAAGCCTGTCGCTATCCCCAGCCCCAACCAGGTTGGTGGTAGGGCAGGCAGTGAGGCAGATGGCTGGGGTATTTATAACCCAGGAGCACTTCTTGGGAAAAGTGACTAAGATGCTAAGAGCGTATTTATAGCTGAGCTCTGACGTAAGTGTCAGTGGGGAGGTAGGGCCAGGCCAGGCGCAGCAGCAAGGAGGTGGGAAGAGCTGGAAATTGGGGGCACCTGACAGTGAGGGTGGGGAGAGATGGGGTCAGTGACTCCTGCAGCCACTTCTTGTCACTTCCCCAACTGCCTACTGATACCAACAGGTAAGCCTTCTGAGGCACCACCATGGATAGATACCTCTGCTTTGCTGACCCGATGTTCCAGACCAGAAAGGGTAGAGGGCTGTCATTTACCAGCCCGACCAACAGAATGGGAGTTGGGAGCTGAGGAGAACACTGCAGAGAGCTCTTAAATGTGTCTCAGAATGTGGGGAGAAATGCAGGGTGGACGGGAGGATCTAAGTGTCTCAGTGCGCACCCATCCCACTCCAGCCCCACCAAATAGTGCCCTGAGGTTCTAGGAAGAGCCTGGTACATCACCAAGCTCCATTGACACGTGTTTGTGTGAGGAGGTCCAAAACCAAAGGTAGCAGTGATGTGGATCCTGAAGACAGTCTCTCTTCTCTGGCAGTGTGATGGGGAAAGAACAGAGGAACCAGCGTGTCCCTGTCTCTTGTGGGTGAGGCAGGGTCCCCAGAGGGAGAGGTGGAGGAGCACTGTTCATTGCTCCATTTCCCAGAGCTGCCCCTTCCCTGTCCCTGGGAAGCTCCAGCCAGCTACAAGCCAGCTGCTGTCCAGAGGCACGGCACTGCCACATGGTGGACACTGGCGGTACTGGGGCCCAGCCCTCCAAGTAGGACCCCAGTCCCCCAGATCTAATAGTCTCTCTTGACAGCCCCCATCATCTAAATAGAGGGGAGATGAACAAAGTGGGGTAAGGACGCATTTCCAAATCACACCCACTTCCCCCACAGCTTTCTGCCCGTCAAGCTTCTTGGAGAAACTGGGGCATACGGAGAAAAGCTAGCATGAGGCCCACCCTCATGAATTCAAGATGGAGGGGTCTGGGTCCCCCCATTTAAAGCCAGTGAGGACTGGGTGCAGTGGCTCATGTCTCTAATCCTAGTACCTTAGGAGGCTGAGGTGAGAGGATCGCTTGAGACCACCCTAGGCAATACAACAATACCCTGTCTCTACAAAAGAATAAAAAATCAATGAGCCTGGCGTGGTGGCACGCACCTGTAGACTTAGCTACTCTGGAGGCTGAGGTGGAAGAATCACTTAACCAGGGAGATCGAGGCTGCAGTGAGCCAGGCCACCACACTCCAGCCTGGATGACAGAGTGAGACCCTGTCTCAAAAATATAAAAACTAAAATAAAAAATAAAGCCAGTGAGGAAATGTGGTCAGGAGGGCTGAGACTGGGAACCAAGACTGCTGTACTCGCCTTGCTTTGTTGTCAATAGCTCTTAAAGCTCCCATTTTCTACCCCCATTAATAGGACTGAAGGGTGGTGCAGTGGCTCATGCCTATAACCTCAGCACTTTAGGAGGCCAAGGCAAGTGGATTGCTTGGGCCAGGAGTTCAAGACCAGCCTGGGCAACATAGCGAGACCCCATCTCTATGAAAAATTTAAAAATTATTCAGGTGTGGTGGTATGCGCCTGAAGTCCCAGCGACTAAGGAGGCTGAGGCAGAAGGATTGCCTGAGCCCAGGAGTTCAAGGCTGCAGTGAGCAATGATTGTGCCCCTGCACTCCAGCCTAGACAACAGATTGAGACCTTACCTCAATAAAATAAAGTAAAATTTAAATTTCAAAAATTTAAGAAAAAAGAGACCTGGCACTACTTCTAGGATGCCCCCAATTTAGGCAACTCTCACAGTCACTTGAAAGAGAAGTGGCAGCTGGGTATATGCCCTCCCAAGTGTCATGCCCCTTGACAGTCCTGATGGACTCTGCCCTGTGCAAGATTGCATCACCACCACCACCACCTCTCTGGGCTTCCCCAGACATCACAGGAACACATTCCCCGCCCCAACCCCCCCGCTCTGGCCCTCCTCCACATCATGCCCTAGGCCAACTGGACTCTGGGCGGCCAGCACAGGCAGGGTCAGGGGGTGACTTCTGTGCCTCGTGGCACTGCCATCTGGGCCTGAGCAAGAGGGTTCCATTCTCCGACCCACCCAACCCCTCACCCCTGTCCCAACACCAATGCTAGAAATAAAGAGACCAGAATTTTCCTTCTGGCCTAAGGGTCCCAGAGAAATACCCACTGGAGCTCACAGCTGCCTCATGGAAACTGCTGCAGCAGTGGTGAAGCTAGAAAGACTAAAGGTATGAGGGAAAATTGCCCTTCCCCGCCTGGCTCATAAGGCGTTCCCTCCCCCGAGTTCCAGACCTTGGGGACTGAGCATGTGAAATCATCCTCTTTCTTGCATCATGCGTGTCCACATTGCACCCCCCCACCCCCATACCCCTACTTCAGGCCCAGTCACCATGGCCAGATGGTGAAACCTGAGCTGGTGGGGAGGAGGACCTCCACCCCCTGCAGGGGCCTGATGGGCAGCACAGCTGGCCAATCCTGGGACTCAGAGGGTAGGTCGGCTGGCTGACCACTAGGTTTGGAAGCCCCAGGCAGCTGGCTCTAAAGAGGCCCCAGGTCAGTAGCCAGACATGAGCTGTGAGGGTCAAGCACAGCTATCCATCAGATGATCTACTTTCAGCCTTCCTGAGTCCCAGGCAATAGAAGACAGGTGGCTCTACCCTTGGCCAAGGGTGGGTGTGGCAGTGGTGTCTGCTGTCACTGTGCCTTCATTGGCCCCCAGCAATCAGACTCAACAGACGGAGCAACTGCCATCCGAGGCTCCCGAACCAGGGCCATTCACCAGGAGCATGGGGCTCCCTGATGTCCAGCTCTGGCTGGTGCTGCTGTGGACACTGGTGCGGGCACAGGGGACAGGGTCTGTGTGTCCCTCCTGTGGGGGCTCCAAACTGGCACCCCAAGCAGAACGAGCTCTGGTGCTGGAGCTAGCCAAGCAGCAAATCCTGGAGGGGTTGCACCTGACCAGTCGTCCCAGAATAACTCATCCTCCACCCCAGGCAGCGCTGACCAGAGCCCTCCGGAGACTACAGCCGGGGAGTGTGGCTCCAGGGAATGGGGAGGAGGTCATCAGCTTTGCTACTGTCACAGGTGGGTGATGGAGAGAGCAACAGGCAGAGAGCAGACAGGTAAAGGGAGGCAGAAGGGGAGCCTGGCAGGAGCACCAGAGGGAGTGGGGTGTGGCAGGAGAAGGAGGAGGTGGGGCAGGGACTGGTTGCAGAGGACACAAAGCAATCTCTACTTTTCTAAAGGTGGGTTCAAGGGAGATCAGTGGGCAGGGCTGGGGGAGTCTCAGAGGAGAGCTTCATCTCTGCTCACATTTTCTTTCCCTTCTCTGTCTTTCGGGCAGACTCCACTTCAGCCTATAGCTCCCTGCTCACCTTTCACCTGTCCACTCCTCGGTCCCATCACCTGTACCATGCCCGCCTGTGGCTGCACGTGCTCCCCACCCTTCCTGGCACTCTTTGCTTGAGGATCTTCCGATGGGGACCAAGGAGGAGGCACCAAGGGTCCCGCACCCTTCTGACTGAGCACCACATCACCAACCTGGGCTGGCATGCCTTAACTCTGCCCTCTAGTGGCTTGAGGGGTGAGAAGTCTGGTGTCCTGAAACTGCAACTAGACTGCAGACCCCTAGAAGGCAACAACAGCACAGTTACTGGACAACCAAGGCAGCTCCTGGACACAGCAGGACACCAGCAGCCCTTCCTAGAGCTTAAGATCCGAGCCAATGAACCTGGAGCAGGTCGGGCCAGGAGGAGGACCCCCACCTGTGAGCCTGCGACCCCCTTATGTTGCAGGCGAGACCATTACGTAGACTTCCAGGAACTGGGATGGCGGGACTGGATACTGCAGCCCGAGGGGTACCAGCTGAATTACTGCAGTGGGCAGTGCCCTCTCCACCTGGCTGGCAGCCCGGGCATTGCTGCCTCTTTCCATTCTGCCGTCTTCAGCCTCCTCAAAGCCAACAATCCTTGGCCTGCTAGTACCTCCTGCTGTGTCCCTACTGCCCGAAGGCCCCTTTCTCTCCTCTACCTGGATCATAATGGCAATGTGGTCAAGACGGATGTGCCAGATATGGTGGTGGAGGCCTGTGGCTGCAGCTAGCAAGAGGACCTGGGGCTTTGGAGTGAAGAGACCAAGATGAAGTTTCCCAGGCACAGGGCGTCTGCGGCTGGAGGCATCAGATTCCTGATCCACACCCCAACCCAACAACCACCTTGCAGTATGACTCACTTGACCCCTATGGGACCCAAATGGGCACTTTCTTGTCTGAGACTCTGGCTTGTTCCAGGTTGGCTGATGTGTTGGCAGATGGGTAAAGCATTTCTTCTAAAGGGGTCTACCCAGAAAGCATGATTTTCCTGCCCTAAGTCCTGTAAGATGTCAGGGACTAGGGAGGGAGGGAAGGCAGAGAAAAATTTGCCTCTCCCAAGATGAGAAAGTCCTCAAGTGAGGGGAGGAGGAAGCAGATAGATGGTCCAGCAGGCTTGAAGCAGGGTAAGCAGGCTGGCCCAGGGTAAGGCCTGTTGAAGTGCCTTAAGGGAGGGTCAAGAGGGAGATGGGCAAGGCGCTGAGGGAGGATGCTTAGAGGACCCCCAGAAACAGGAGTCAGAAAAGAGAGGTACTAAGCCTAAGAAGTTCCCTGGTTTTTCCCAGGGGACAGGACCCACTGGGAGACAAGCATTTATACTTTCTTTTTTCTTTTCTTTTTCCTTCCTTTTTTTTTTTTTTTTTTTTTTTTTTTTTTTTTTT